>NW_027202905.1:0-132634 GCF_024711535.1 Dipodomys merriami | reverse complement strand
AAACCACCCAACAACAAATCCTCAAAGAAACAACTGCCCAATAAATAAGTGGGCGAAAGACTTAAAGAGAAGCTTCTCTGAAGAAGAAAGAAGGATGGCCAATAGACACATGAAGAAATGTTCAACATCCCTAGCCATAAAAGAAATGCAAATCAAAACAACATTCAGATATCACCTCACTCCAGTTAGAACGGCAAAAATCAAGAACTCTAACAACAACAGATGCTGGAGGGGATGTGGACAGAAAGGAACCTTACTTCATTGTTGGTGGGAATGTAAACTTGTTCAACCACTTTGGAAAGCAGTATGGAGGTTCCTCAAAAGACTTCACATAGATCTCCCCTATGATCCAGCAATCCCACTTTTGGGCATTTACCCAAATGTTTACAAACAAGACCACACTAAAGCTACCAGCACAACTATGTTTATTGCAGCATTATTTACCATAGCTAAGATATGGAACCAACCCAGATGCCCCTCAGTAGATGAATGGATCAAGAAAATGTGGTATATATACACAATGGAATTCTATGCCTCCATCAGAAAGAATGACATTTCCCCATTTGTTAGGAAATGGAAAGGCTTGGAAAAAATTATATTAAGTGAAGTAAGCCAGGCCCAAAGAAGCATAGGTCCCATGGTTTCCCTTATTTGCAAAATCTAGTATAGGTATGAGTCAAGCAGAAAAGGTCAGATAATGTGATGTTAGGAAAATGAACCCTTAAATATGTATTTTAATGTTTTCGTTTCTTTCATGCATATGTTTCTAACGCATTTATAAGATTATTTCTTTGTTGCTTTGTATGTCCCTCCCCCACAGTGTAACCCCCGCTTTCACTATATTTGATGTCAGTATAACATGTGGAGGAGATGGGGACAAACAAGTCGTTTAAGGATTCAGGTGGACCTGTTGCAACAATGAGAAGTACAAAATGTCATGTCAAAACCAGCTTTACAATGTCGGTGTGGGGGGGGGAGGGGGGTACAATTGGGTGGGGGGAGGGGGGTAAAATTGGGTGGGGGGAGGGGGGAGGAGGGGAAGGGAAGTGAAGGGTAAACAAAGGAGGAGGCTGCAATGCTTGGTAAGAAAAGTATGCATTATCCTGCCCATGTAATTGTAGCCCCTCTGTACAGTATGTTCCCAAATAAAATAAAATACAATTAAAAAAAAAAAGAATATCAAAATACTTGGTGTATTTTATATGGAATTATATTTGCGTTGGAGTAATATACCATCATTTTAATAATTTCAAGTGAGGCCTTTGTCTATGAAGACAAGTTTAGGTACAAAGTAAGCTGAAATAAAGTCTTTCATTTCTAAAAAAAAAAAAAAAGAAAAGAAATGACGCTTAATTCTACCCGGAAGCATTCTCTTATTAATTCAGAGAAGCACTCCCAGCCCACCGTGGGCAATGATGAACATGACACACCTTCAGTTTGGAAACCTTTCCTAGGTTTTGAGTTTATAGGTAACCTGGACTTAACAATAGTGAGGTTCCCACTGTAGTAGAGTGCTTGCTTAGCATACAGGAAGCCCTGAGTTTGACTCCTCAGTAGCACATAGACAGTGCAAGTGGCACTGTGACTCAAGTGGTAGAGTGCTAGCCTTGAGCAAAAGAAGCTCAGGGATAGGGCCCAAGCCCTGAGTTCCATCCCTAGGACTGGAAAAAACTTAATGGATAAAAGAAAGAAGATGGGGGTATGGAGGAAAGAAAAAGGGCCTGAGGAAAGTGTGATACTGCGTAGAAGAAAAGCTTGCCAGGTATTGTGGCCTATTCAGCTTGCAGATGGCAGGATGAGCTGATAAACCAAACCTAGCCAGGCAAAGAAATGGGGGGACAGAGACTACCAAAAAAGAAGGAAGTAAGGACAAAAGACTGAGGAAATAAGGGCTAGGCAGTAAATCTTTGCCATCAGGGCCTTACAGGAAACAGAAAGGAGACCTGTCAATCAGAAAGTTACCTTCAAGAATGCCAATTTTTGCTATTCAACTCAAGGCCAAGTTCTGTAATGAAGAAGATTGGCACAAATGGCATTTTCCCCATGGCACATCTGTAGCACATGCTGTCTCTTCACCATTCTTTTCCTTTAGGAGGGGGCACCTCCTAAAGGAACCAATGGGGGTGAGAGAGAAAGGAGACCAAGCGCATGAAGACAAAATCAGTCTGAGTCGCGTCAAGGTCTCATTTATTGGCAAAGAGGCTTGCTTATGCTTTTATAAGGGTAGAAGGGGAAATACTGTGAGGAAGGGCAGGGTAGATGAAGAATTTTAATAATGGGGTTAGGGTAAGGTCTTTTTGGTCCAACGGTTTCTACAACAGACTGGCCCAGCCTGTTCCAGGAACTTAATCTAAAAGTACTTCTTGTGGTATTTCCGAGATTGTTTGTCACAGTTTGCACAGGTGTCTGTAAAAGGTCAGAGCATTCTCAGGTAGGTTTTAGGTCTCCAACAATTCCCCCTCCTTTTATTAAAATGGCCAGAGTTGACTTTTGGCCCGGCTGAGAGAGCCCCTGTCTTAGGCTATATGGGGTGCCTCCTGCTTCTGGCAACGTGCCATGTTGAGCCGGTCTCGATGACCTCTGTACGTTGTGCCTCCAGCGCAGGCCCCATACTAATCCCGTCATGGAGTACTCTCTAGCTAGCCCGGAGGGGAGGTCGGGACCGTGAGGCGCCGAACCTGAGCCCTTGTTCTGCCTCAACAGCCTGTTCTTGGGTCTCTAATTGATGGTAATGTACTGAAACGGTTTTGGTAAGGGTCGAATCGATCTGGTTTTTAATAAACTGAGTTAGCCGTTGAAAAGCCCAAGGACCCAAGCTAGGAAGAGGAAGAAGGTAATCAAGGGGACGAGGAGAAGGAGTAACGTGGACAGCAGAGGGTTGTGACTGACCCAGGCCCCAACTCCGGAGTTCCAGTTCCAACTGGAGAGGTTAAGTTGTCTTTGTTTTAGGCGTTTTTGTAACTTCTCCATGGAGTCCCTTACCACCCCAGTGTGATCTGCATAAAAGCAGCATTCTTCTTTTAAGGCAGCACATAGGCCTCCTTCCTTTAGAAACAATAAATCCAGACCTCTTCTGTTTTGTAGCACCACCTCTGAAAGTGAGGATAGGGATTTCTCCAAAGCGGAGATGGACCTTGTTATGGTTTCGAGGTCATCGGTCACGGCTGCATGTAATTGTAAAAATTCCTTATTTTGTATTAGGGCAGTAGTCCCTGTACCTACCAGGCAAAAGGGCTAAGGTTAAGGATATAGGCTCCCGAGGATACCTGAGCTTTTGTTCAAATAATTGAAGGAATGTATGTTCCTCATAATAAGTGACCCGAGGCCATAGTTGGATTAGCACACAAAATTCGGAAGAGTGGTTAAACACCTCAATGGCCACACAAGGCGTTAACCCCGTGTTGCAGGCCCAATAAGACCCATTGGGGGGCAAAAAATAACCACTCGATCCTAAGTTTGAAATAGTTTTGTTGCACAGGTGTCGGTTGTTCTCAATGCTTGGTATTCGGATCTCAGAACTAATAGAAGGACTGCGCTGACCTTTTTCTTTTACAAAAGACACCAGTCTGTTGAGTATATAAGGTCCGATTGTAACAAAAATAACAGTACCAGAGCCCCTTACATTTTTTTTTCACCAGTCCTGACTCGTGTATCATAGTTAACTTAATTTTATACCAGCTTTACTTGTAAGCTCCAATTTTAAGACATACTCATACCATCTGCTACGTACTTAAACTTTTTGAGGTTTGTCTTAAAGACAATCCTTACTTTTCAAATTTTTCCAATTCCTTTCCCAAGGCTTTTTTTTACTACCTTCTTTCTTTACAATTTTTTAAGCATCTTTGTGGCTGGAGTTTAAAACTGCCCAATTTTCCTTTGGCTTGTGGAACCTTTATCTTAGAACAGCCTTAAGGCACCACTGTGATGCGGAAGCTTGCTAGATTTTAAGGCTAAGAGTATTACCTCCATTGATAACACACTCAGGTTATTACCATACCAGAGCCAAACTAGGCTTTGACCATAGAGTGGATTTCTAGTCACTTATGCACTGAAGTGCTTAAGGTAAGCAAGCCAGTGATATCCTTGTCCCCAATATCCACTGTGGGAAGAGAGGGTTTCTAGATATCACCCAAAAGAATGTCCCACAAGATCTTAGATTTAGCAGCAGTCAACCAGGAAGCAGACTCAGGTGATGGAATCAGGCAGGAGTTCCTCCAGGTGGCTGTCAGGCCATCATTCCCCAACAGCAGCAGCAGCAGCAGCAGCAGCCTGGTCTCTTAGTAGCTCCAAGGGACTGTCACACCTCATGCTGGGCTGTAAATTCCTACACAGACTGGTTAAGGATACATTGCATAGGCTTGGCAGGCTTTGATCCTGCTGGTTTTTAAGATCTTTAAACAATAGCCCAGGACAATTTACCAAAATCACAACTGTTTTACTAAACAGATATTTTTGTAAATAGACACAGAAGGCTCAGAAGGCTTAGTCTTGTAACCATCTCTGACAGATGCAGTCTCCACACCTTGCACACCAACAACTGTAAACACTATTCTTTATGCCTTTTTTTAAAAAAAATTATTTTATCTATTTTGCCTCATTTTTTTCAAAACTGACTCCGGACCCTTGATCTTAAAATGGGGGTAGAAGGGCGAAGGTCCATCTTCTGTAACTTCTTCAAGCTGACTTCAGGGGCGTTGACCTTACCTAGCCAGGAACTATAACTTTAACCTATTTTACAAAGAGGCTATCAGGGTTAGATGTCTCCCAATTCCTCTCTGGTTTGGTTTCCTGGCTTCTAATGGGCGATTTACTCTGTCATATGCTATCCTGCCAGATGCCCCAAGCAGTAGACCCAACCTATCTTGCATTAGGACCTCCAAAACTATGAGTTAAACTAAAATTTTTCTCTTACAACTTAATTTTCTTCAATATTTCATTACAGGGATAGAAAGTTTACACACCCAAAGCCAGCACTGGTGGCTCATACCTGTAATCCTAGCTACCCAGGAGGCTGAGATCTGAGGATCACGGTTCAAAGCCAGCCCGGGCAGGAAAATCCGTGAGACTCTTATCTCCAATAAACCACTAGAAAACTGGAAGTGGCACTGTGGCGCAAGCAGTAGAGTGCTCGCCTTGAGCTGAAGAGCGCAGGGACACCACCCAAGCCCAGAGTTCAAGCCCCACGACCGACCAAAAAAAAAAAAAAAAAAAAAAAAAAAGCAAGTTTACATACCCAGAAGCAAAGTGAGTTTTCTCTTTCTCACTACCAAGAACTCCATGGGTACTAATCATATTACTCATGCACTATACTCTCTTAACAATAGCAGATAAAAATAAAAATCATATTATGTACTTTGTAAAGGCAAACAGTAACATTGCCCTTGTAGTGTATAATTGCCTTGAATTTAGTTAACATTATTTTTGTCACCAAGACTTATGTATCAAAGATGTAACACTTACTTGTAATATTGCTATGTAATAAAAAAAAATAAATTTCAGTATGGCCAAGAATGGGAAAGTGATTCATATGACTTATGAAAACCTATACAATACACAACTGTTAAAAAGGTACATTACTAGAAATCAAAGTGCAACAGAACAGAGTGCCCCAGAAACAGACACCCACATATACGGTAGTCATGACCTTCGACAAAGGATCTGGCACAATCCAATGGAAGAAAAAAATTTTACAAATGATGGCAGAATAACTGTATATTCATATGGAGACATACTAACCTAGACTCCTACCTCACACCACTCCCCAAAACAGACTTGACAAGTCACAGAGCTACAACTGTAAAAGCTGAAGCCAGACAGCTTTAGTGGAAAACAATGAAGAAGACTGTCATAATAGGGAGAGGGCAAAGATTTCTCAGGCAGAAGAAGAAAAATAGTAAGTATGACTATTAAATTTTAATTCTCCTCAAAAACATAGTTAAGGAAAAGAAAAAGCAAGTCACGAAATGAGACTAAAGAGCTACAAAACACGTATATGACAAAGAACTGGTTTCCAGATATATATTCCCAGCTATTTGGGAAATAGAGATAGAAAAGACTGCAATACAAGGCCACTTTGCCAAAATGTTAGTGAGATTCCATCTCAAATCACTGGCATGTGGCATATGCCTGTGATCCCACCTGTGTACGAGACAGAAGTAAGAGGATCACAATCCAGGCCAACCTGAGTAAAATCATGAGACCTTACTAAAAAAGTAACTAAAGCAAAATGGGCTGTGAGTGTGGCTTAGGTGGTAGAAGTGCCTTCCTATCAAGCATAAGATCTTGAGTTCAAACCAAAGTAGAGCAACAACAACAATAACAACAAAAAAATCAACAACTTTATCCAATATTAAAAATGTCATCCTTTGTGAAGGATGACATTCAAAACAGCTCCTAATGCTACTACATATCAACAAGAATGACCAAAATTAAAAAGACTGACAACCCAAGGATTTAGAGCAACAGGAATTCCCATATATTATTAATGTAAGAATATAAGCAAACAACCACTTTGGAAATATACCTGGCAGTTTCTTACAAAGGTAAACACACATCCACCACATGATCAATCCATTCTACTTCTATGTATTTACACAAAAGAAACAGAAAATATATGTGTAGCCAGGCCTGGTGGCTCACACCTGTAATCCTAGCTACTCAGGAGGCTGAGATCTGAGGATCCCAGTTCTATGCCAGCCCGGCAGGAAAGTCCGTGAGACTCTTATTTCCAATAAACCACTAGAAAATCAGAAGTGGTATTGTAGCGCAAGTGGTAGAGCACTCGTTTTGAGCTGAAGAGCTGAGGGACAGTGCCCAGGCCCAGAGTTCAAGCCCCACAACTGACACACACAAAAAAGGAAATATATCTGTGTATAAACATGTATCTACATACACACATATGTGTATATACCTACAAAAATGTTACAGCAGGATCATTCATAATATGGAAAACTGAAAATATCCATATGTCCATATAGGGAAACTGTGGTATATCTATACAATGATTTGAGCAATAAAAAAGAACAAACTGTGTCAACATAAAGGTGGCTCAGTGGTAGAATGCTTGCCTTGCATGTATGAGGCCCTGAGTTTGATTCATCAGCATCAAATAAACAAAGAAAGCCGGAAGTGGTGCTGTGGCTCAAGTGGTAGAGCACTAGCCTTGAGTTGAAGAGCTGAGGGACAGCAACCAGGCCCAGAGTTAGTGTGTGTATGATTTTTTTAACCAGTGAAGGTTGGCACTTTACCATTGGAATCACAGCTCCATTTCTGGCTTTTTTAGTAGTTTATTGGAGATAAAGAATCCCACAGACTTTCCTGTCTGGGCTAGCTTTGAACCATGATCCTTAGATCTCAGCTTCCTGAGTAGCTAGGATTACAGGCATGAGACACCACTGCCAACTTTATTCTATATGATTCTTTTTATATGAAATCAAACATCATCAAGCAAACTTAAACTATGATGGCAAAATAGAAGAGAGGTTGGCTCTGCTAGAGGAGAGGTAGGGACCATCTGTGAGAAGTCCATAAGGGACTTTCTATGGTGATGTATTATGTACATTTTGATGGACTTTGGGTTATATATATGTCATGGTTAAAACTCAGCACTTACATATTTCAAAGATATATGTATTTCATTGAGTACACATTCTAGATTTTTTTAAAAAGCCACAACAAGTTTTTAATTTTAGTTAATGATAGGTATTAAGTGCCTGGAGGATATTTCATGATATCTTCAATTTACTTTGAAACATATCAAAAATTAAGTTGGATTAATGGATAAAGAGAATGGTGGACCAATAGAGAGAAATGTGACAAGTCAAGTATAGAGCAATGTTAGAGCTGAGATTACAAAACAAGGTCTGCTGGAAAATGTGTTCAACTTTATGTCTGACATCTATAGTGATAAAATTTTCATGATCCAGTGTTGAAAACATGGCATGAAAGAAATATTTACTGATATGAAAAGATTTATATAACAGAAACTATAAAAGTGTTATGTTTTGCTGGGCACCGGTGTCTCATTCCTGTAATCCTAGCTACTTAGGAGGCTGAAATCTGAGGATTGCTGGTTCAAAGCCAATTTAGGCAGCAAAGTCTGTGAGACTTGCAATTTCCAATTAAACACCCCCCCCCCAAAAAAAAACAAGCCGGAAGTGGAGCCTTAAGCAAAAAAGCACAGGGTCAGCATCCAAGTCCTCAATTTAAGCCCCAAAACTCACACCCCCCCACACACAAATGTATGTTTTCTTATTTTTTTTAAATAAATACATGCAGTGGTGTCATTGCTTACAGCCCTTATGGTAGGATTTAGCAAATAAGATATGCAACAAAAGCTGTTAAAAAAAAAAAAGGCCCAGTCACAGTTGGTCTGTAATAAAATATGCATGTAGTGTTGGTTTCATTGAAGATGGCACAGTCAGACCTTGCAGCTCATCAGGAAAAAATTTCCTTTTTGACAATCATATCCATACCCAAAGGCAGGGCTTGCTGCTACTGCTAAACAATTATTTGATTTAATATGCCACAGATGTTCTGATTATAGATGTATATTTGACAGACTGCCACCTATACCTCATCTCATACCTATACCTATGCCTATACCTCATCTGTAACTGAAAGCAAAACCTAGATACCAGACATGGTCTGATGGACAGGATATGCTGTGGGCTCACTGCTGGTTAGGTAGACATGGACCCTCAGAGTACCCAAACCTGCCTTCGGTGCTGTTTTGATTTTGCTGAGCTAAACCCATCGCAACTCATTCATAATCAGCTTGCATTTCACATGGACAGACACATGTCTGAGTTTACGGAATGCATTTTCAATGAACTGGGTAAATATGGTCTGTGTGCTTTAAAAGAGACACATCCTACAGTGCAGGACCTGACCACAAAGAACTCTAGCGTTGGAACTGTTGGTGCAGACTTGTCTTCTAGTTCCTGGCCTTGCTAGGCCAAGTCAGGCTTTAATAGTAGTTTTCTGTTGTAATGAAAGCATTGGGCTTCTAAAAGACTCCTGAACCCTAAAGAAAGGTAAATTATCCCAGACCTGACTGATGTTTCCAACCCAGAGCATAACATTACAAGCAGAGATACATAAAGTGGGTAGCTGTAAAGATAAAATAAAATAAAAAGTACAGGTGCTTTTCTAGCAGCTCTGGGAGGGGGGGGAATAAACATGGAGTGAGAATGGAGGCACTGGGTGCCTTCTAACCATGTGCCAGACTTCTGTTGGCCACCTTTTTTCTTGCCCCAACCACTACTGACTTGTTTGTCTGTTGAGAATGACACGGGAGGTAAATTTCACACTTCACACAAGAATGCACTCACAAATGGTGCCTTCAGTCTCCAAGGGCAGAAGTCACATCTGCTGATGTCTTTTGTACCATGCCTGGCTAAGTGCCCCATGAAGGTAAAGACCTTAATAAATGCTTCTAGTGATGCCATTTGTTTCCCAGCTCATTTACTCTCTTCGAGTAATATTTATAAAGTATTCATCTGTACATGGTTAGCTCTCTACTAAGAGTTCTTTGTATTCTCCCCACCCCTGCCAAAAAAAAATGCCGAATACTTTCATGAAAGAATTTGTTTATCTAGACCCCCCAATAAAGCTTGAAAAGCTTCGTAGATTTGCCTCGGAGTGAAAGCTTTACTAAGAACGGTGTGTCAAAGTGATGACTAGGTTTTAGGGATGGCTGGTTAAGGTGGTCATGGGCTACCCAATGGGGAAATGGATGTACCCACTCTTTGCTTATTTGCTCTGTGGCCTCTGTCATGCCAATTCTAAGAGATCAACCTTACCTGGTTCCACATTCAGTGGGTTGCAATGCAAATTACTAACTTTGAGAAAGCCCAATGATTCCAAGCTTTACTAGTTAAAAAAAAGTCAAACCTTGGGTAACACTAATCAAGATGCATTATATCCATAACTACATTGTTGAATGGCAACTCTTTTTACACTACTTAAAGCTTAAAAAGAAAAAGTCAAATCTTGAGTCCAAGAGCCTTTGTATACAAATACAATGCTGAAGTTTTGGTTCAATCAAAAGCTGTAGATGGATGGTGTACTGTTGTTCACTTAGACAGTGTGTAGAAGGCAGCTTGCTCTTTCTTACTCCTCATCTCTTCATGAGCAGCTCCAGCCCAGAGCCATTGCTTACTTTTCATTCTTGTGCCCTGATGAAGAGTCTCTAGATGGGCCAGATCCTGCCCCAAAGGTGGGAGAGTCAATACTAGCCATTGCTCAGGACTTGATACACTGATCATCAATGAACTGTGAAGACAATCTTTCCTAAATTCCTGTGCCTGCTTTGTCTTTCCTAGATCTTAAGTCCTCAAGAGGCTATTTTTCACTTGTAAATGCTGTACCCCTATGAGATAGTCTAAAAACAGAGTTATTCAGTACACCGAGCCATATAATACTGTTAAACAGACCCAGCTTTATTTCCCTGGTTCCATCTCTGCCTCTTCCCAGCCTTTTTGTACATCTGCCTTGGAGAGGCCCACTTAATTGCCCAGCTTTCCTATTCTATCTACGCCGGTCCTCATCAAAAAACCTCTTAGGTTTATATTTCTATATTCTGTCTTCTGAATACTTCACCTCAAACCTGAACAAAAAAATCTCTTAAGTTCCTAATACTCCTGGTTCCAGGATAGGCAGCTGATTCTGTTTAAATAATACATACCACCACTCTCTGATAAGCACTAGCCTACACTGCTCTTTCAGTTCCTGATGCCCTCCATCCCAGTGAAGGTCTCCACCTCTCCCTGAGGCAAAACTGTGGTTCACAAAATATTTTTAAACTCATAGGAAGGAGCAGTGGGACTTTACTATAGGTTATCATAGATTTCAAAAAAATGATAGAGCTGAGTTTGTAGCTGAGTGGTAGAGCATCTGCTGCCTGGCATGTGCAGGGCTCAATCCCCAACTGTAAAAAATAAATAATAATAAAAGATCACAAATAGCTCTTTCCTACTTAATACTATTTTCCAACAACATATAGGAAATCAAAACCAAGCCCAGTGACATATACTAACAGTTTAATGTATTCAAATTCTAATACATTGACTTATTAATAAACTTCCTATTAGATGAAATGAAGTAATAATCTGGGGTTATAAAACACATAAGATGTTATAACTTTTTAAACTTTTCTTAATTTCTAGTTTCCCACTCACTGCTTATCTCTCATAAATAATTAGATGTACCTAGTTGCACATACCACTGACTGAAGCCCTGCTACTCTGGGTAGGAAACATCAGCTGGACCCACGTATTTCCCACCTAACATCATAGAAGTCTCTTTTTTTTGCCTTAAATACTAATATGGGATGTCATATTTGGTTTCTCATTTATAAAGATGGAAGATGTGCCCTTTGTCACAGGATATAGATTGGTTTATAAATAATGACTACAGTTCTGTTTTGGTTTCTTTTTAACTGTTTGGGTTGTTTTTGTTGGGGGGGGGGTTCTTTCCTAGATACTAGAGATTAAACCCAGGACATTGTACTTGCTAGGCAAGCGCTCTGCCACTAAGCTACATCCCAGCCCAATATTACCACAGTTCCAAATCACTTCCAAAATAATATAATCTCTCTCTTTCTCTCTCTCTCTCTGGGGATCCTGAAATTCAGCATTTTAAAGGTATGCATGTCCTTTTTAAAAAAAAAATGTGTTGGCAAAAGTTCCCAGACAAAGGCCATAGAAAATTCAGCAGAGCTTTGCAGTCATAATATTTTTATTAATTATCCTTTTTTTTAAAAATGAAAAAAACCAAATAGCCCTTCTTACCAAATTACAACCCAAGTCAATTCTCTTCTTCCATTCCCACCCCATTTGAATTCTACCCCCAAAATACAGGTTAACACCTGCTCTAGTCCAAAAACATGATTTATTAATGCATATGTGCTAGACTCTGACCTGATCTTTAGCATTCTCAGAAAACCATGTGTTCAAACAGCTTTAAATAAAAATAAAAATCGCTGACCAAGTCTTGGCAGACTATCATTCTCTTGAGTAGCATAATCTGTCTTACTTTATCAAAAGAGCTTTTTCAAGTCTGACTACTGAATCTCTTCAAGTCTAGCTTTAAGCAAACAGAATTGGTTTGCAGATGGTCTAAGGCTCAGAAAATTATCAAACACTTTTACATTTTTAGAAACTCCAAATTATTCAGTGCTGGCCACTGAGTAGGAAAAGAGAGTTTTCTTGTGGCCACTCAATTTATTATTAATGCCCTGAACAACACACAATTTTGTTTTCAGTCCACAGCCTGCTAGCACAACTTAAAATACCCCAGCGTGTGTGCACTACGAAGTGTGGAGTCGGGTCATTTCCCCATCTTGATGCAGTCATTACATGGTTGATACTGGCTCACGTTTTCAGTACAGTTAAAGAATTTCAATGACTGTTACTCTGAACACATTTGTTTTACTGCATTAACTTCATATTTGTGTCCTGATACAAGGCTGAGCCAATTCAGTTTCTCTGCATCTGTCCCTTGTTTGTCTTTGAGAAAATAAGTGAAAGTTTTAACTGAAATCTTACAGATAGAAAAATGCTAATTCTTTTTCTTTTTTTTTTTTGTCGGTCGTGGGGCTTGAACTCTGGGCCTGGGCGCTGTCCCTCAGCTCTTCAGCTCAAGGCGAGCACTCTACCACTTGAGCTACAGTGCCACTTCCGGTTTTCTGGTGGTTTATTGGAGAGAGGAGTCTCACGGTCTTTCCTGCCCGGGCTGGCTTTGAACCGCAATCCTCAGATCTCAGCCTCCTGAGTAGCTAGGATTACAGGCGTGAGCCACCAGCTCCCGGCTCTAATTCTTTTTCTTTCTACAGGTTCCATTTAGTTGAGGGCAAGTATGTCTGGGCATACTAAGTTCCAAAGCCCTAGCTGTTTTATTGTGATAACTCTATACTTTCTCCATAACACAGAATACCCTTGAACAAATCCTAACCTCAAACCATTTGTCCTCAGGGTCCTACACAGCTCAGTCCCTATCTTCCACCCTGAATAATTAGAATTGGATTTGCCTTGAGTGCAGAATGACAGGGATACTCTTTGGGCGCATGAATTCCCAACTACAGAGAAGCTAAAGGTAGTGCTTGTCACACTGGTCATATGGCTATATTTTTATGAACTCTGAGTAACCGAAAGAGGCAAGTACTATTATGAAGTCTCTCTCCAACAGTTTAACTATTCTGAAACTATTCCAATTACTCTAGTGATTTTCCTCAAGTACTTTTTAAAGTGTTTATCATCCCACGTTTAAGTAGAATAACATCTCTTAGGAAACATCTTTGCAACTCATTTGTCCTGAAGCATTTATCAGGAACAAGCTACAATGCCAGTGATCACTTGGCCAGTGATCACTTCCTGGTTGAGATTGTTCCCCCACCCCCACCCCCATGGCTGTGATAGGCAATTAGTAATTAGTAATACAAGCTCCCCTAGGAACATCCTCGGTTAGATGAGTGTTCCCTTTAGCATGGAACACTGAGTAAGGCCTCAATGGTTTAGTGATCATGTCAAGTATAAAGTCAATATTCTAAGGGAAATAATGACTCTAGCCTTACATACTTTCTCAGCAGGATACTGGAAGTTGCAGGCAGCAAGAATGCAACTCAAACTTGCTTTAGCAAAATAGAAAATATATCCGTTCATCTAGCTGGGGAGGCTTTAGGGTAGCTCACAGAATGTTAAGAAAGTTGGCATCAGGACTTTGGTATGAGGAACTCATTTCCTGACCCATCACCTATCATCCATCCTAGCCTCTATTTGTCCCATGTCTGCCTGCCTACAGGCTTCCCTCTCTTCTACCTCATGAATATCCACTGTATGACCCAGGAAATAAGCTCCCTCAGGCTATGATATGCCCTGCATTTCCATCCTAAAACCATAAATGCCTTCCTGGCTCTGTCACAAAGGTACAGCGAGTGTTGTCATTTGCCAGGTTGAATCCCATGCCTTCCCTTAAATATATCTCTGCAACCTAGAACATGAAGATCAATGCAGCTGGGCTAGGGTCACATGAAATAGGAAAGGAGTCCTCAAAAGAAAGAAACTACTATTACCCAAAAGCAATGTGATTTAAACTTCCTGGGCCACCACAGTCACTAGCTACTATAGTTTACCACTGACCCCCATCCATGCCAAGATGAGGCAGTCATCTATTCAGCTGTGATTGAGAGCTTTGTCACAATTTTTCAGAAGGGCAAGGCAACCTGCCACTCACTCAGATGACCATTGTGAATATATTTCTAAGCAATTTGGAATAACTGAACTGGAAATGATCACAAAACAGAAACTAACCCTAGATTCTCTGTTACTAAGTTCCTATGAAAGCTAAGTTAAAAGAACAAAAAGAACTAACATTCAAGGAAGATTACGTGAAGGATATTCTGTCCACACATAGCTCCTGGATACCATTCAGTAAGCAGCTAGCCCTTCATTTTCTGTTTATAGCAATTTGGTCTTACTCAGGTAGCTATCTCTGCCTCACATGAGTTAGGGATAGCCCCATCTTTTGGATTCAAGTTTGATGAGTCTTTGCTAAGGCTAGGTTAAGGATGAATAGCTGACCTAGCTCTGGCCAGTGAACCATGTGGGTAGTATGCTAAGAGGACTCTGCTTCCATAAAGAAGACAGAAAGAGGGCCAGAACTCTTCCTATTTCTGAACATACCAAAGCTATTTTGCAATTTTGACAGGGGCCAGCCCTGTCATCAATATATTGATGAAAAAGGGAGAACTTATTGACTACTGGCGAGTTGATAAGTGTCATGGTTCTGAAATCTATCATGAAGTATCTGGAGGGAGAGATAAAATCTTTATATTCACACTAAATTAGGGATAGAGTATTCTGGCTTTGGGGTAACAAATATAGTTTAAAAAACTTTTTGTTTGCTCAAGATCAGATTGGATAATGAATCAATTCTAAAAGCTGCCTCATCTATGCATCATAAAAAATTATATAAATATTATGCACATTTCAACAAATGAATATAGATTTGTTTGCTAAGCTTTGTATGTAGGAGTTCTTTTCTTACTGTAGGAGGCTAATTGATTGGTATTACATACCCATTCTGGCATTAAAATGTACTGTAATATATATATATATATATTCATTTTTCCCATTTATGGTTCTTTAACTTATATTAATAACTTTAATAATATAGATTAATAGAGACTTGCTTAACAATCTGAAGGCAGAATCCTAATAAAGATTTGTGTTTTGTTTGATATGGATTTGAACTCAGGGTTTTGCACTTGCTAAGTGGGAGTACTCTATCACTGAGCCTTATCTCTAACCATTTTTTGTACTTGTTATGAGTTTGGTCCTCAATGAAAGATGCATTCCCTAGAATCAGGGTTTAAAGTTTTCTATTTTTATGAATTACACATGAAATCTCCAAGCTCACAAAGCTTTAGAAAGCTCTTTGGCTGCCTTTTAACTAAGACTGACTCTCTATCTTTCTAACATAAGCCTCAGAAAAATAAACAATAATTTGAGCAAATAAGGGCGGGGGGAGTCATTTTGTCAAAGAAAAAAATCAGAACAAAATTTGGCTTCAGTGAAGAAAATCCAAAGTGTACTTTGCAAATGAACTTTTTTCCTTAAGCCTTTCATTTCTAAGCCCCTAAAAAAGTCATTTTAAATCATATCAACTTGGGACTAGAAGAAAACTGAGGGAAATTTATCTCTGCTGGGTCACAGCTCTTACTTAGAGAGCTCATGGTATAATGCTTGCCACATCAGGAGAAACTCATTACCTCTTGAGACTTCTTAAACAAGCTTAGCAGATGATCCATGTCCACACCAAGTCTCAGGATGCTTACTTTCCTTGCACAGAGGACCACAGACTGGACAAAATGAGCCACCTGAACACAGCACACATCTCTGAATTCACCCAGAGAGTTGCTTCAGCATGCATGACCATCACCTGGAAGACTCCTTAAACACAAACTTCTGAGCTCCACCCTCAGAGTTTCTCCTCCAGTCCCACATTTATAACAAGTTCCCAAGTGAACTGGATAGTGCTGATCCAAGAACCGCACTTGGGGCTCGGAAGGTGGCTCAGTGGTACAGCGCTTGCCTTACATGCATGAGGCCCTGGATTCGATTCCCCAGCACCACATAAGCAAAAAGGAAAAAAGCTGGCAGTGGCGCTGTGGCTCAAGTGGTAGAGTGCTAGCCTTGAGCTGAAGAGCTGAGGGACAGTGCCCAGGCCCACAACCGGACCCCCCCCCAAAAAAAAGAAGGACCACACTTGGAAAACCACTTGTCTACTCCAGAATTGATTGTCACAGGTGGCCAAGTGTGGCCACTAATAATACTAAAGACCACGACAAAGGAAAAAGTACTTTGGAAATGAGGTTGAAAATGAAATGAAAAACATGAGCAAATATAAATTATATGCATTTATTCTAAGCCCTCTGGTCAATAAGAAGAGACATTAAAAAGCTGGAAAAGATCCAAGCTAAGATCAAATGAAATGATGAGGGTCATGGCATAGAAGAGACAAAAATCACTGAATAAATACAACAATAAATTAACAAAAGAAAGTAGATGTCAGTTATACATAGAGATTTTAAAAATCTACGAAACTGGGGAAAGATATATGCAAAGAAATGAATAAAGTTCAGATTTATAGCATGTGCATGGTTTAACCACTCCCCCACAAGTCATTTCTGGCTATCTTTCTGTACTGTTTACTCAGGAAACCTCATCCCAAACCACTCTAGAAGACATTTTTATTCAAAACAACTTTCAAAAACAACTTCCCACTGGCTCCCCCTAAGCCAGGGAAGCCATAGGCAACATTCCTCCCTCACTACCCCAATTCTTCATGCCTCCCATTCATGACATTACAACCCAAGCTCAGCATTCGAATGCTGCTACAACTGCTATTCTTTTGTCATGCAGAAGTATTCAGCCCTAAAATAGTAGATTCAAATATATAATTCAACAGCTCAGAATATATGTAATTGCTCCTGTCTACCTGCTGTTTGTCTCGCTGTTCTGAGAACACATCCACAATTCACAATGGATGAATTCTACTGTCAGCAGTTCTCACAAAACCATTTGTCTCTGTTTTCACTCCTTCTGGGTATCTATCTAGAAGTATAATTGCTGGGTCCATGTTTTGTAACAGCTTTTCTATTCTACATTTCTCATCTCGTTACGGTTTTGATTTGCATTTCCCTAATGATTCATGCTATTGAGCATCTTTTCCTATGTGTGCTGGTCATTTGTGTATCTTCTTTAGAGAAATGTTTGTTGTGCTTTTGGTGTCATGTCTAAGAAAACATTCAATATCATGAAGCTTTCCCCATACATTTTTTTTCTAAAAGTTTTATAGTTTTGGTTCTTAGATTCTTTCTGAGGTAGTTTCCTGAGCAAAAAATCATGTGTAAGAGGTTTCATAAAATCCTCTGCTTCTAATTAAAAGTACATTTCAGAAACAAAAGGTATTGCATAGATTTGAAACCTATCTTAGACTAAGATTTAATAATCATAAGTTAATCTATATTTAAGTTTTGTCTCAGTTACATGACAGTTAATGCTTCTTAAATTCTTGAGTTTTAGTCTTTATCAGATAGAGTGTGTGTGTGTGTGTGTTTGTGTGTGTGTGTGTGTGTTTCCTGTTACAAGACTTCTCCCAGTTAACTCTTTCTGAGTGATACAGAATTTTCATCTGTTACTTTTAGTGGGTTGAGCCCACAAAATCCCTTTTGGCCCAGCAGCTAGCCAAGATCACTGGGGTAGCAGCGCTGTAGCAGGCAAGCCTACTTAGTGTTGCTGTCACGCTCAGGGCACACAATGCCTGCCAGTATTGTAGCTCTACTGCCAGCATTGATGTGGCTTCCTCTGGTTCTTAGGAGTTTGATGAATGAAGGATGAGTGGGAAGAACTGTATTCAAATCAGAAGTATCTAGCTCGAAGGTTACTTCCTCATGCTGCTCCACCAGTCATCCATCATGTGGGTGGCTGTCTCAAGGTCTCTGTTGGTGACTCTGAGACTAGGGGTTCTTATACCTTGGGCTGTGTCCTAACTGATTGAGTTTTAGAAGGTAACACTTTATTGGCTGGCTATCCCAACATTCTGATTGGTTGTTAATTCCTGATCAGGTCTCTACTGTAAACCCTGAAGAGGCTAGGGAGGTGCACAGTCAAGATGCTCTGAAGTAATGTCTCTTTTGCATCTGGTTTCTGGATCCTAATTAATTTACTCCTTCATGACCAGTGACAGATCCTCTCATGTTTTAGGGAGCATTAGTTTCTAGGCCTTAAACAGAATCAGTAGTCTGAGGATGAAGAATAGCTACTCAGGAATCTTGGAAAAAGTTGCCACCATTTTAAACCTGTGTCTATCTGTAGGTATTCTTTGGAACCCATCTTTCTGTAGACAACACGTGTATTGAGAGAATGATACTTGGATTGGCTTTGAAAAGGTCACACCCAAATATTGTACCCTGGGAAATAAAGCTACTTTGGGGGAATGACAGTGGAGTGGATAGTACAAAAGCAAATATACTGAATATATGTAACTGAGGGAAGAGACTTGGGGCATCTGAGGTGGGGGAGGAAGGGGAGTACCATGGATAATGAAACATTCCAGTGTAGCACTGTCTTAGGAGGAAATGTGTCCTGAAGGGAACACAGCAGGAACTACAAGTGGAAAATGGGGTTAGAAATAGAATCTGAAGTGGTCAGGAGAGTTATAATTCAGTAGAATGGTTATGGTAAAATCAACATTTTGTTTTTGTTTTTTTTTTCATTTTAAACAAGTTTATTTAAACAACAAGACGCTTGAGTTGAAGGGTAAACTATCTAGGATTTTTTTAAAGAGTAATTTACCCCTACTTAAAGACAGATTGCCCTACATGTAACAGCTACGTACAAAAAAGTTATAAAATTGTCCTTGGTTTTACAATGATAAATGAAACCATTAAAATTCTCCAATCAAACAAGGTATGCAAGGATTTTTGTTTTTTGTTTTTTGTTTGTTAAAACAGTGAGAGCAAAATAACTTACTGAAATATAAAGATAAAAGCTGAATGAGCATGCCACGAATGGAGAAGGGGGATATTTTCACAGGACCAGTATTTTTCCCCATCCCATCTCCATTTGATGTTAATCAAAATATACCATTGGCCATTTAGTTTAAAAGAAAAGAAAAAGAAAATAGAAAAGCAATATGCTTGTGCACATACACCAGTTACTTTATGTACAATAAAGGAATGGGGAAGGGGAAAATGAAAGAATAGAGCAAACTATACTGTAGTAGTCAGGATGTGGTGGAACCAAATTGCAGTTTTCTAATTAAGAATGTATTCTTGGTCTATAAGAACAAAGTTCTGGAGCAAAGTAGCAGGTTCCCTTTTTTAGTAGACACCTCCTGTCTGCTGCTGGAACACATCAATTGTATCTTCATCCTCCATTTCCACCTGTGCAGGTGTGTCTGTGTCATTGATTGGCTGCCCATCAAATCGGAATCTGACCTGCCTCATTGACAAACCCTGTCGTTCACAATAGGCTTTCATTAGTTTACTAAGTGGTGTATGCCTCTTCATCTTAAACGGCACCACAGAACCGTCCTGCCCCGCCACCTTCAAATTAATATGATCGTTGTTCTCAGTCTTGACTCCTTCTTTGGGCTTTTCTTCGGCCATGGCGAGCGCCAGTCTCCTCAGATGCCGCTTCACACAAGAGGTCCCCGGTCCGCACCGAATGAGCACACAGGCAGCACCACAGCGGCTGGAGGAGGTGGCAGCAATGGACGAGGCTGAGGGCGCCTGCAAGTCCTGCGCTCCCTCCCCCAACCCTGCATGCGCGAGCACGAGCCTCCTAGGCCTCCTATTGGCTCCGAGGCCTCCTATTGGCTCCCAGCTCCACGCGCAATGCTTACATAACCACCACCCCCTCCCTGCCCCCCCCCCTCCGCCACCACCTGGGCCAGGCGCCCGCTGTTTTTGTTTTCTCTCTCAATGAAAGATTTCTCATATAAGCCCATGCCTATTATTCAATATTAGGAGATACAAGATGATTCATTTCTCATGGTCAAGAGTATCAAGGTGATTCATTTATCAAATTCAAAAGTATCCAAAAGCCATATCATTGGGATAATAAGCTACCATAATTTCAGATGAAGTCGTAGTTTTTTAAAATAATGAAAGGTTTAGTGAATAGAAGATGTGATCAGTGCACTGCTCTATGCCACTATACACAGAGTTGGCCTTGATTTCCTGGGTCTGCTTAGGCATTCCTGTTCCACCCAGGCTTCCAGACCCCAGTTTCCACATCTACTTACCTCCCAAATGCTGAGCTTCCCTGAAGGGAGAATAGGCAAGACACAAGACAATTTGTACGAATAACTGTATAAAACTTGCTTTACACTCTATTTACTTTGCCCTGAATCCATGAGAGAGACAGTGAAGTTGTCTTCTCCCTAAAGAAGGGTGTTTGTGTGAACTACCCCTAAAGATCACCAGTGAGTCAGCAGCTCTGTGTGATCAGCAGACTGTTAGGTGGAGGTTAATGTCACTCCCCTCCCCCCGCCCCCCACAAGGTTGTTGCTGTTCCTTTCCCATGAATATTTATTTATTTTTAACACACCTGTCTGGTTTATAGACCTTCTCTTGCATTAGCAATGAAAGACTAGATAATTCTTTTTTACCCGCACAGAGTAAATGCCCAGGCGTATTTGTTGACTGAATGAAGTAGTTTGCGAGTCTCAACAGATTTGTATGTGCTAATAACCCTGAGTGGAGAGCAGTACTGTCAGCTCTGTTAACAAAGCATTAAGCAGAAAGTGGGAATGTGAACACAGGGATAATATAGCGCAATTGCTGGCTGCAGCTGGTAATTGGAGTTTAGCCACTGCGCATACATTTATACAGCCCTTCGTGTTTCTTCCTTTTTTCTACCCTGAGAGCTCATTCTTTTGAGTTTCATGTCTGTGTCATCTCCATCCAATAATATTCATTAAGCTCCTCCGTGCCCCTTTTAATGAATGCAAATATGCAGGTTGAAGGATAGGGCTTTTATGGGACAGGGCTTTGTCCTGGAAGGAGTAATCCTGAGTGGATATGAGTTTGTCACACTGTTTTCCTCAGTTCAGTGTGCTAATTAGATCAATCACATATTTTTGTTGGCAGGCTCAGCTGCCTCTTTAAAACAAGAGGTAAATCAGTAGGCCTTTGTACTAGGAGATGTTATCCAACTCTGTGTCAGTGTTAGCCATTAGTGTGGACTTTATATTGGTTCTGTAAATGGCCACTTTACACAATGGGTGTTTATGCCCTCTGTGTTCATCACTTTTGTCTCTTACTGCAGTCTGCCTTTCACTCACTAGGCCTTACTTCATTTGTGATGCTCTGCTTGCGACCACCATTGGGTTAGGTTCCAAAATGTCCTAAAATTAAGTTAATTGCATAAAAAGTTGGATGAAATATACAGAAACCTTGCTTGTCTCACCATGAGTGGATTATGAGATCCCACCAGCATGTACCGTAGCCCTGTTTTGCTCCCACTATTTTATTTGTAGTTTTTCTTAATCTTCCTTTGAAAGTGGTTTTGATTGGCTCAATTTTGTGTGCTCTTTGTTGTCACTTGCCTGATCCCTCATCAACACAGCACCTGCTTCATCTATAATAGCTATATATTGTCATTCTCTGCCTCTGTCTTTTCTTTCTTTGTCTTCCTACAGCCAGCGCAGCCTATGTTTACCTACTGGGGCTCATTTCTTTAAATTCATACTTTGTCCTACAGCTTTGTTCAGAGTTCTTTATGAACGTCTAATTGCTTAAGGAATTAGAGTTTAATTCCCTTGATTAGATTTCATTACCAGTTGGACACCCTCTGTCAGTGGTATTTCCTGTACTTTTCAAGAGGAACTCCTGTGTTCAGGTGAGAATGTTTACTACTCCCTGCAGGATGGCACCATGGTAGAAGCCTGGGAACTAGAGTCAAACTTGCTGGGATCACGTGGTAATTTGGCCCTCTTTGCTCATCTGTAAATTGGGTGTGATAGGCCATTGTGTGGATCTTATACATAGTAAGAATTAGCAAAAGGGTGAAATATGTTGTTACCTAAAACCCCTTTTGATTATGTTAGCACTTATATACTGTACCTACTGTGTATATTTAGGCACATATTGTCCTTCAGTCTTTTCTCATGAACTGGTTTATTCATCAGAATAACTCGACACAGAAAGATAGCAGCACCATTTTATAGATGAGAAAACTGAAACATCCCATATGGCAGGTAAAGTGGTAGGGCTAAGATTTGAATATAGGAAATCTGCCTTTAAAACCTGTGGATTAAGTACTAGTCTTTCTATCCAAATTCTGTTTGTGTGATAAGGACCTGTCAGATGAACCCCTTTAGGACTCTTTCATTCCCCATCCTAGCCCACGCTGATATTCTTCCATCTGAATGCCTAATGTATTTAGTAGATAGAACAAGTTGGTGATTGCCAAAACTTTCATTGCTTTATATCCTTGAGTCTTATATTTATACTAATACTTCCTTTGACTATAATTTTTGCATAGTGTCATAGAGAATCTGAAATATCAAGAGACCAAATAAGAAAATATATCTCAAAATAACCACTATTCACAGATTATCTAACCTCCTAGTCTTATTTATGAATAACAATGTAGAACATATATAACACATAATTATGATCATGCAATTTGTTTAGTGTTTCATCTTGCTTTTTATAATTAATATTATAACATGAAAATTGTCCTGTGTCATTAAATATTATCAGTTGTTGTAGAGAATGTGATAACTTAAATGCTTATTTAGTTTGAATACAGTGGTCATAGTGCTTCTGATTTTCAAGTGACTACACTACAGACATTTCTATGGTGAACTATGTCAAAAGTTGTGACCTTAAAAAGACTTGTGGTAAATATGCAAAATTACCTTTCAAAGATAGCACCAACTTCTTTCTTTCTCTATTGTGGGAGATGAGTGTTTCTCAGCATTAATTGCCCTCCCAATATTTTGATATACCTTTGCTAATGAGATAGGTGCACCCAACCCAAAGGACTTCAAAGTAGTAAGACTCAAAGTCTTTATAGTCCATGAGCACTTATGTAATTGATTTTCAATAGTGGATGAGAAACTTTCTAGAATTTTAGGATCTAAAAGCTGTGAAAATTATTTACAATATCCCCATTACTTTTTTTTTATTCTTTCGTACTGCTGGAGTTGGAACCCAGGGCCTTACAATACTAGACAGGTACTCTACCACTGAGCTTATGTTTCTCATTCCAGCTTAATGTTTTTTGTTTTTGTTTTGTCGGTAGTAGGGCTTGAACTCTGGGCTTGGGTGCTGTCCCTGCGCTCTTCAGTTCAAGGAGAGCGCTGTACTACTTGAGCCACAGCACCACTTCCGGTTTTCTAGTGGTTTATTGGAGATAAGAGTCTCATGTTCTTTCCGGTCAGGCTGGCTTTGAACTGTGATCCTCAGATCTCAGCCTCCTGAGTAGCTAGGATTACAGGCGTGAGCCACCAGCGGCCACCTCCCAGCCTAATGTTTTGAAGGTAAAGAAAGTGAGACAGCGAGGTCTGGTAACTGTACAAACTCATATAGCTGGTTAGGAATAGAACCTTAAATTTCCAGTTTTAAAACTCACTGATTTTTTCATTAGGTCACATTGTTTCATGTTTACCTTCATCCATCCAAATACCTCCACCTATCTTCATTTATAGTAAAACTCATCAGGGAAGACTTGGAGTTACAGCCTATGACCATAGTTGACCTCAGATCACCAGGAAAGAGTGTGACTATGGGGATCTGAAATATGGCTGGCCCCTCATAGACAGAGGCCTCAGCCCCTGGGAGGGTTGCCAAGTGCTTGTGAATAGAATCCCTTAGGATTGTGGGTTTAGGTGACAGTTACAATCTGCTGCTGAGAAAAGCTGAGGTGTCTAGCTAATTTATGGAGATGGGCTCAACTTGACTTAGTCTTCCCCGGGAGAGTTCTCAGAGCATTCCTCTTCCAATGGCCCTTCTCTCCAGGTTTAGAGGATGCAAGTCCACACTGCCCTTTCTAGGTTTCACACTTGCCCAAGGAGCACATGGCCCCCAGGAAGTTCTGTGTAGGGTGGATTAATTTTTTGCTTACCAGTGATGTGGAATGAAAAGTAAATGTCATGGCTTGTGCTAATATGGAGATGATTAAGTCATCAAAGTGTAGCAGTATTGAGGCTTGAAACCACACGTTTAATTCCTGACTCTCCTTTATTGCCAGTAGGATTTACTATAAAGTTATCAAGGTAAAATACTTCCTTATGCAGTGTCAGAATAACATACATTTTACCATCTCTCTTTAACCAAGAACAAAGGATGTCATCAATTAAATAAATTTGGATGAAATATACCAATAAAGTACATACTAAAAAAGGAAACCTGCTTTGAAGATCTCTCACTTTGGAGAAAGATAACTACTGTGACACTTAGACTTTTGTATGAGAAGCTTAGAAAGTTACGTGTAGCCAGGCTAGGGTGCATACATTTGTAAATCCAGCAGTGAGTCAGGAGGAATCTTGACTTTGAAGCCAGCATAGGCTACAAATTGAGAACCTGTCTCAAAAGAACAAAAGAAAGAATGAAAGAAAGACTGTGCATGGTTAGTAATTACCATGTATTTTGGTGATGTGCCACAGTTATTTAAAGATAAGGAAATAATAGGTATGACTGGGCTTAAATTTTTGGCATAATAACCATTTCTTTAAAAAATTAAAATGTGGTTCAGTGGTAGAGTGCTTGCCTTGCATGCATGAGGGCCTGGGTTCGCTTCCTCAGTACCACATAAGCAGAAAAAGCCAGAAGTGGTGCTGTGGCTCAAGTGGTAGAGGACTAGCCTTGAGCTGAAGAGCTGAGGGACAGCGCCCAGGCCCAGAGTTCAGCCCCCACGACAGACAAAAAGTAAAAATTAAAATGTTTGCTCATTCATTCATTCATTCAGTCAGATGCTATTTCATAATTATGTGTTAGTCAGACTGTGAAGATATAGTGGTGAATCAGATGTAGATATTGCCTTTGTGGAATTTGTTGTATTATGGGCAAAAGGACAACTTTTCCTGGGAATACTTCTGAGTGGTGGAGATTTATGAGCCAAGACCAGAAAAGTGAGAGTCTTAGAACTGAAAAATATGGCTGCTATGGCCACATCTGAAAATGCCATGTGAAATGGTGTGGTACTACTGCGCTTGGTCATTCACATGGACAGTAAAGGAGGAAAACATTGAAAATTCAGATATTTTTAATACTTGTAAATATTCAAATCTTCAGTTTTCAAAGACAAAAATGCTTTTTTATTTGTTTATGCAGTACTGTTGATGGAACCCAGGGTCTCTTTTGGGGGGGCAGGGGGGTCCAGTCATGGGCCTGAAATCTGGGCCTGGGCGCTGTCCCTCAGCTCTTCAGCTCAAGGTTAGCATTCTACCACTTGAGCCACAGTGCCACTTCTGGATTTTTTTTTCCTGCTTATGTGGTGCTGAGGAATCACACCCAGGGCCTCATGCATGCAAGGCAAGCGTTCTATCACTGAACCACCTTCCCAGCCCGGAACTCAGGGTCTTATGTATGCTATACATATGTGCTATCTCAGCTCTTCTGCTCTATTTTAGAGCCTAGACTTTATTTCTGTAGGTAGCTAAGCCTCAGAAGACAGAAATACTCAAGGTTTTAGATTCCAGTCATAAAAACTTTCCTTTTGGTCCCTCTATCATCCACTATGTATTAGATCTGGCCATTCTCGGCCTTACCACTTGTCCCTTAGTTTGAAAGCTGCGTATTTGTTATTTCTCTGTGTTGGCATATCTGATTAGAGTGGTTTGTTTCTATTTCAGAAATCAAGAGGAAATAGTGTGACTTGATTTTGTGCAGTGGTGCCATTGATCGGCTCTGTGTTGTCCCCTGGAGAGTTGTCATCGAGGACAGTGGGCTATCAGTCTGGTGCTGTGTGAGAAGTGACAGAAATGTCTGCAGCTGCAGGCCCTTTCTGAAACAGTGCAGATACACCCCTCTGCGGTCCTGTGGAATGGCAGCTCAAGTGGAGGGCCATCTATGGAGCAGGTCACAGGCTCCCAAGCAGTTAGGCTTCATCTGTGAGGTCATTGAATTTTCCAGTGCTCTTTGAGTTTTCATAGACAATTTTTTTTCTGGAGTAAAATATGATAAAAGCAGTCAATTGACACCTGATAGAAAGTTTTGATACCCATCATTTTTAATGTCTACAGCATTAAAATTAGTTATTAGTAGTTGTATCAGCACTGGGACCGAGGAATTGCGGATCTGTAGCCCAAGTTCTCTGTGTTGCACCATAATGATTACTGCTTTGAAAGCATCAGAGAGATATTAACAAATCAGCTACTTTCCCAGAAACACACTACCCTTTAAATAAAATGTAGTATAGGACACATACTTTTTTTTAAACTTAAGAATAGCCTTTTTGTAAAGGGAGCTGAGAAAACTGCTCTTGTAGGAGCAAAATTCTCTCCTTTTCTGCCTTACTTCCTACCCTTTATGATTAGAATACTTGGCAAAATCTTTGCTGGGGATCAAATCTAGGGCCTCATGCATGTGTTTTACCACTGAGCTCTACCCCACTCCTGAAGAGAGTTTATTTTAAAAAAAACAAGTGGCTGAATTAATTTATCTTTCTTGTTCTCTAGGTTGTTGGTATTTATTTTTAATTTAATTCAGTCACCTACTAGCTTAGCGTGAAGGATAACTGCTCTTCAAATGGTAATATAAATACACAGATGCTTCCTGTATCTAATACGAAAAGCTCTTGTTAATGCTTAAGGTTGGTCTAGGAATCATAATTGTAAAGGATTGACTATTAGAAAATATTTATTGAAGTTACAAAGTTTATTGAAGCTGCCTGGGGGTGTTTTGGTTTGTCTAGAAGAGGTAGTGATATTTCCCTGTTTCAAGACTGATACTATTTATTTATTTATTTATTCATTTTGTCATTTGTGGGTGGGGTTTGAACTCTGGGACTGGGCACTGTCCCTCAGCTCTTCAGCTCAAGACTAGTGCTCTACCACTTGAGCCACAGCGCCACTTTCAGCTTTTTCTGTTTATGTGGTGCTGAGGAATTGAATCCAGGGCCTCATGCATGTGAGGTAAGCACTCTACCACTGAGCCACCTTCCCAGCTCCAAGACTGGTAGTATTTAAAAGAATACTTTTGTCAATAGTTTTTCCCTCAAGGTCTTTAATAACCACAGCAACAGTGGTAGTAGTCTCCATGTCCTCTTTTTTTTTTCCTCAGTTCATGTCTCTCAGCTTTATTTTTTTTAATTTAATTTTATTGTCAAGGTGATGTACAGAGAGGTTACAGTTACATATGTAAGGTAGTGAGTACATTTCTTGACGAACATTGTTATCCCCTCCCTCATTTTTCTCCTCCTTTCCCTCTCTCCCAGTGCCCCCCATCAAATTGTAAAGTTAATTTCCAGCATATTGCTTTGTGAATATTGCTGTTGCATTGGTTCACCTTTGTCTCACCATTTTGTTGTTCCCCTTCCCTTCTCTAATTGAGACAAATATATACAATACACAGGGTACCAAAACCAAATATAGTGACAATAGGGATAAGCCATAGGGGAGGAAAAAAAGAAATAATGAAAGAACAAAGAAATAACTTCACATAATACATTAAAAAATGACAACAACAAGGAAAAACTTCTTGTTCCCATATCTTGGAGTTTATTTCGCTTAGCATCATCTTGTATGGTTATATGTACATAGCTATTGAGCTATTATGATCCTCTTCTAGGACTATCCTAGACATGTACTAATTATTACAACTGAGGGAAACCATGGAGTCTATGTTTCCTTGGGTCTGGCTTACTTTGCTTGATATGATTTTTTTCCAGATCCTCTCCATGTCCTCTTGAGAGGTAGATTCAGGCTGGGCATTTGAATGAAGGTGTTTGCTAGGTTTAGGTTTGCTCTCTTGAATCTGTATCAGCCTGGGGCTTGTGTAGTGCATGCTGATGGGCTTCCAAGTCTTACAACTGCCTGGGATGGCCCTCCAGGGAGTCAGGGATTGCCCCTCAGAGGGGAGAGAGGGGATCACATTCACCCCTACTCAAAGAGAGGGTGCACTATTGGGTAAAGTGGCTCTCTTCAGTAGAGAGCAGTTTCTGGCAATGGTTGTCAACCAGCCATTTTTACAGCTGACAGAATAAGTCTTTAAGTCCTGAGGGAACTGAGAATACATTTAAGCATCTATTACCATGCTTTAATTCTTGAAATTCAGTAAAATGGGTAAGGAAGGTGGAAAGAAGGTCATCAGATAATTTCTGCGTCATAAATTCAGTCCTAAGGTAGACAGATAGTTATACAAGATATAAACCATTGACAAATCTACTTTTTCTAGGAGAACAAGAGAGAGAGGAGGAGGAAGAAGAGGAGAAGGAGGAGGAGGAGGAAGTAGAGGAGGAGAAGGAAGTAGAAGAGGAGGAGGAGAAGGAAGCGGAAGAGGAGGAGGAGAAGGAAGTAGAAGAGGAGGAGAAGAGAAAATTTGGTACATAACTCTAAAGACAAAACTACTGTTCTTATACAATTATATATTATACAATTATACAATTATATACTATTTGCCCTGTTGGTGATCTGATTTAGTCTAGTCTTAAATTCCAAACCCTGCTAAGTTACAGATCTTTCATTTGAATACAGAAGCATGTGCTTTGTATTTTAATTATATCAAGAAAAGTCTGGGGCCATGCTGCATGGAGAATATGAACAATAATCTAAAAGAAATTTCATAAAACCAAGAGCTAAATTGTGGAATCTGATTCATGGCAGGTATATATGTGTATGGTGAGTTGGGGTGCAGGGGTTGGTGTGATTAATGACTTTATTTTGGACTTAAAATAGTATACTATCTTGTATTTTATAAACAATTACAGAAAAGCACATATAGTTACACTTTAAGTTGCTAATTTAAGTGCATACAGGAAATAACAGAATACGAACAGTGGCTCCTCACATTATTGAACAATTGCCTTATCAAAGAAGACATTTAAAAATATTTTGAGTCAACATCTGGTATAGTGTATGACTCAAGAGGTGTGTGTGTAAGTGTGTGTGCATGCGTGCACCCGCGTGTATGTTTCTGCTCTTAGAATAAGTAATGAACAAGAATATATTAGTGTTTAGTGGATTACTTTTCCTGGCAGGCTGTCTTATCTTTCTAACATCTAAGTTATTGGTAAAATTGTTGATTGGGACTAAGAAAATAAGTTTTCCCTATTGTTACAGAAACTTCCCTCAGGTTTGTAATATCTATGTTCCTTCAGTATGATTGACCAACTAAATATAGATACAATTAGCAATAAACTTAGAAAAATAGAGAATTTATTTTAGCTTTTAGAGTGTTGCATTTTAGGATTAGGAGCTAGTATGTTTTACCTAAATGTAAATGTAACATAATGGCATGTATTGTAGTAATCAAGAATTTATCACTCTTGAGCCAGGCTCTGGTGGCTCACACCCTGTAATATGAGCTGCTCAGAAGGCTGAGATCTGAGGATCATGGTTTCAAGCCACCCTGGGCAGATAATCTGAGAATTCTTATCTCCAATCAGCCAGCTTAGAGCTGGAAGTGGAGGTGTGGTTAAGTAGTAGAATACCAAACTTGATTGAAAAAGCTAGGAAAGAGCATGTGGCCCTGAGTTCAAGCCCATTATCAGCATGCACACACGCATGCGTGTGTGCGTGTGCGTGCTCACGCGTGCACACACACACACATCATATTTATCACTTCAGCAGAGTTGAGGCACCTTTGGATAAGTAATGATTAAAAATGAAAGCTAACAATTCAGAAAGATCCTGAAACTCTAATTATCACAAGACTATTAGTAATTCTTTCTGACTGACAGATTATATTCTATACATACAGCTAAATTTGATAATATTCACATATTAGGATATACTCCTTGAGCTCTTCTGTCATGAGTACAATTAATCTCTTCAAGAAATTTTCTTAACTATTACATTTATAAAATGTGAATCCCATTGCATTTTTGAAACCAACTATAGATTCTTTAATTGCACACTATCCGAAAATATATCTGTATTGTCATTATGTTTTTTCCTGATGCCACAATTAGGAACACTGTCTATTAAGGTAAAAGATTAATTCTGAGGTCCCACAAATGCAAAAATTAGCAAATTTCATACCCCACTGTATGTAGGGAACTCTGAAACTGAGCTGTGAAACCTGGAAAAGGTTTGAGAGGTTGACAGCACTGAGAACTGGCTATGGAAGGGTTGAAGCAGACAGCTCTGGAAAGGGTTAAGAGGATGTAATGCTGGAAAGGCTAAGAGCTAGCCCTTATAAGCCTGATAAAGTGGAATGCATGTTTGGATTTTGCCTGGGTTGCAGTCTTTTTTCTCAAAACAATAAGGGAGCCAGTTTTTCTCACAAACTCTTTTTTGTCTCTAATTGTAATAATAGTTTAGATGCTTTGTTTTCTGCATGTACCCTTGGTAACCTTCCCTGTACAAAACCAATAAATAAGCTTGCTTGCAGGAACTTGGGGTCTAAGAGCAGGTGAGCCTTGGATTTCCCACTACCTGCCCGCCCCCCTCTGTTTTTCTCATTTTCTTTTGCTCTGGTTTCCCATCGTGCTGCCTCGGGTTGTTATACTACTGAATAAATAAAAATTATTACCATCTATGGAGACAAAGATAAGATAATAACTCTTCATTATTGATCTAGGAGAATTGTATAGGTAGTTCAAATGAAATTCTTCAGAGGTTAATTAGTCTACCACATTTTTTAGCGAGTCACTCTTGGTTGTGTCTCAATCACTATTTTGTTTTGTTTTGTTTTTGTTTTTTTTGGTTGGTCCTGAGTGCTGTTCCTGAGCTTTTTATTTTTGCTCAAGGCTAGTGCTGAACCACAGCTCCACTTCTGGTTCTCAGGTGGTTAATTGGAGATAAGAGTCTCAAAGACATCTTTCTGGGCTGGCTTTGAGCCATGATCTTCTGATTTCAGCCTCCTGAGTACCTAGGATTACAGATGTGAATCACCAGTACCTGGCTCTTAATCAATTAACCCTTTGTCCAAGCAGGGTTGAAGGAGCAAGTATCTCCCGACTTGAAAGTTATTTCCATCCTGCCCTTGCAACCTAGCAGACTTTCCCAGGTGTGATGCCATAGTTCCAGTTTTTAGTAGAAAATGTGATTTGCACATATAACACCAAAAAAAGGGCTTTGATGTTCTGCATTCCCAACAATTTCCTATTTGTTGTAAATGTTGAATGAATTCTGTACAAGAAGACTGGAAGGCTTTTTTTCTCCAAAGAATTCACATTAAATAATAACTTGCTGTACTTTGCCCCTAATCCTACAGCCCTGGCCCCTATTTTTAGTTTAGTTTAGATTTTTAATCTTCCTGAAAGTTGGATTGATTGGTACAAGTTCTGTAACACTGTATTGATGGCCTTATGGCAAAAACAAGCAAGCAAGCAAGCAGACAAATGGAGATCCTTCAAGTGGGTTGGACTGTAGGGAATCAGGTGTTTGTGTGGGGAATCATATTCTGATTTGCTTAGGCCAGTTGCTTCCTGGTGCCCTGTTAGATGTATCCTTACACAAACATGGTATGAATGGTATTGCTCTCTGGGGAAGCCATTCAGAGTCCCTTATCAAAATCATGGGTCCACACTGACTTCTGTTTTTCCTAGGCAGACCTTGCAGTCAGCCTCTGCTTCTTGCTAGCCAGGTGGCCAGCCACTTTTCTAAAGGCTTCTGTGTTTTCATCTGCAAAGTGAAACTAGTGGTCCCCACTTCACTGAGTAGTTGTTGAATAAACACCGTTGAGTTTGGTGCCTGGTACAGAGCAAGTGCTCAGGGAGTGGCAACCCTGCTCCCTAATGGCTCCTTACCACTTGCTGATACCTGCCCCCACCCCTAGCTGACCACTCCTTAAGGTCTGGGACTAGATTTTATTCACATGCCCCACACTGTGTACCAACTGATGAGTAACCAAAGATGTCCTGAAGGAGACCTATGTTTGGTTGTGAAAAACTGAAGTAGAACCCATGTGGGCCATAAGGTGATATAATCAACTAAGATAAGAAAGATATTTGTAGATAGGTTTAAAACTTGCACTGGCATAATGGCTCAAGTCTGTAATCCTACCTGGCCATAATGGCACCCAATGTCATTCTAGCTCTGATGGGATAAACAAAGAAGATTGTGGTCCAGTCTTCTCCCACCCCCTTTCCCCTTTAAGAAAAGGCATTTTATTTCAGTGTTGTTTTTTTTAATTTTGGAAACTAGGTAAATAATTTTGCTAAAATTATACTGGACATGTTCTATTTCTACCTTGAATTTTACCTGCTTTGACTTTTCGTGACAACTTGTTAGAACTGTCCATATGACTGGAATGGATAGGACAGTGTGTTTTAGCTAATGCAGGTGGAATTAGATCTGAAAATGTCAGTTAAATACATCCAGGTCCTTTTGATACTTTTGCAGTCATTTACTGAGTATGTTATCATTAGGCTGAGCAGATACTTTCATAGTGCCTAGTTATAGTGAGAGCACATAGCTAATTTGAACTTTTTGCTTTTTTAAAAACTTTCATTATATGGTTATTCTATTTAATGACTTTGAAAAGATTCTTTCTCCAGAGAGGAAGCCAAACTAGAATTAATTACTTTTCTGGATAGCATGTTCTGCTTTGTGCTCTTCCCCTCCCCCTCTCCCCCCAATCACACAAGCTAGATTTAAGCGAAGAATCACAGAATCACCGGGGTTTTCTGTTCAGACAGTTCCTTGTTTGATTCCTCCAGAGGCACTGACTCTTTGATCTCCTCCTTGAGTAGCTCTCTGGTCTTTAATTCTGTGAGGTGTTTGCGTCTCACTATGATGGATGTTTCACTGACCCCAGTAAATGGAAGAAAATTTTCTCCCAGCCTTTAAATGTATTGCTTTCCTTGTTCTTTCAAAAACACACTCTTCTTGGATAAGAACATTTTAGAAACATTGGCATAAAGTCAACAGAATTGTGGCCTTTAACGGAATTTGAGGCACTCAGGAGTGGTTTGATTGGTAAGAAACCATTTTTGTTTCTTTCTTCTCAACTATTCTCCTCTTGCCCAATAATAAAAATAACACTCTTCCTCTTCTTTCCCATCCTCTGATTTTTTTTTTTTGAAACAAGAGTATCTGATTTCACTGAATTTTGCACTTTGGTTTTTGTTGTTCATTTCCTTTATTTCCTTGAAGGGGGAGGAAAGATTCAGTGGTGTACAGAGATATAAATTATGAGGAAAATAGGAGTTAAACCCAACTGAGATTTGAGGACTGAATCTACGAATTATGGTGATATCATAGAGAGTCTGATCCATGATTCAGAAACATATTAGTCATTTTGATAGATTGTTGATTTGACTAATTGCCCTAAAGCTTGCTGGCTGACTGAATTACTCAAGTCAACTAGTAATTTTGATCAAATCAGCGAGTAATTATAGGTTTGTGAGGGCAATAAATACAGAATACTGATTTTGTTAGACTACAGATATTATTGTGATATAATTAGATAAAATGCAATTCTGGCAACCCATTTACCTTTTTCTTATTCTATAGCTTGCATTCACAGAATACATGACTGAAGAGACCAAGGCAGTTTTTGAGGGAATAATTTTATTTGCTCAACAAACAATATTTAGTCTTGTGAGGTATTCCCTGGTGCTAAATAAGTACTCTTATATAATATCCATATTTTGGAAGCCTTAGAAACAACTGTGGCTTGAGTTAAAAATAAAAATTTTCTCTGTATTTCTCAAGAAAGAACCGAGAAATGAGCTGGAAGTTTTTACTGCAAATTCTCCATCAATTTTTTTTAAATATTAGCATAATCAGGGGTACCTAAAACTCAGAGACTTACATTTGTTTAGATCTTATTTTATTATTATCATTTCCCTTACTTTTGTAAAAATGTTTCAGAGAGTATAATGTTTATAACTGAATTTCTAATTGGCAGTGTTTATATGCCATATTTGTAGGTGTAAACTGAAAATATTTTAGAAACAATCTTGTTTACTTACTGGAAAAAATCTGTCTTTAATTTTACTTGGGTTGTCTCTTGGATGGCTTACCCACATTTGATTCCTTTTATATATAATCCTTTATAAAAACAGGAAATATAATGTACATAGACTTTTGTGCACATTTTGGTATATATGGAAACAAGGTCCAGCGTTGTGAAGTCATTTCACTTACTGCATTAGTCCTTGTCTCCCCCACTTCTGTACTCCCTAAATCAAACACAAAAGTTCACTTACAGCTCAAGTAATTTGTGTATTTGAACATACACATTGTTTTTTATAGACTGACCCACATACTTTCTGCTTTGTTGAACTTTTAACTCCTTCTTCAACTTAATGAGAAATATTTTGATTTCTTGCTTGCTGAGGGATGTGAGGTCGTAATTTTGAGAATTTTCATGCCTTGCCTTATGCACTAATGTCAGAATGTATTCTCCAGAGAAGTTGAAGTTCTCTTCTAATGTTAATTCTCTAGAGCATAGGATGGAGGTGGATTATTATGGATGTATGTGTTAATATTACATGCATTTTTTAAATAAAAGAAAGCAAAGTAGCCAGGTTCCTCTTGTTTTCCAACTTTCTTCACGATGCCTTTGATTTGAAGTTAATTAGCTCGGAGGGATGTTTTTAAGGGGGATGGAGGAATCCTCATCTTCTCTTGTTCATTGTTTTTTACATGAAGCATCAGTTCTAGGGAGAAATAATGTCCAATGCAAAGTTTATCTGAAGCAAAACAACTTAGAACATTGTTTTTGATTTTCCTTTCCTGGCTTTTGTTTTCTCTTTCCCCTTCTCTATACAAAAGACACTGTATCATCTCCCTTTTTGGAGGCTGTATGGTGGGTGGGGATGGCAGCACCCAGGAAACAAGCCATTCTTTCTGAGATAGAGGAGTTAGTTAATAGAAGTAAAAGAAGTAATTTCATCCTTTGAGTTCAATCTCTTAGTAGAGCAGGACAGGAGGCCCAAATTCTGAACTACCAAGCAGAAATTAGAGTCTCTTGTACTGCTTAATAGCAAATGACTCAGAACTTTTTCTGTTGTCTAGTCTCTGAAAAGGCATAAACTAATGAATGCAGGTGTGTTACAATGTGCACATCTCTGTGCACAGGGACAAGGGTGTACCTCCCTCATTGAGGACTAGCATTGCTCCATTCAGTGGCAAGCGACCTCTTGCTCTCTTCAGCTTTCAGAAATACTCAAAATGATGCCTGCAGCAAAATGAAGTTTTCAAGAAACATATCTGCTGTTAATGAGTATACTCTCTCTCTCTCAATATATATATATATATATATATATATATATATATGTATACACACACACACACACACACACACACACACACACACACACACACACACACACACACACACACACACACACACACACACACACACACATTTTTTTTTTGGCCGGTTGTGGGACTTGAACTCTGCGCCTAGGTGCTGTCCCTCAGCTCTTCAGCTCAAGGCAAGTTCTCTACTGCTTTCACCACAGCACCACTTTTGGTTTTCTAGTGGTTTATTGGACATAAGAGTCTCACGGACTTTCCTGCCTGGCTGGCTTTGAACCGTGATCCTCAGATCTCAGCCTCCTGAGTAGCTAGGATTATAGGTGTGAGACACCAGTGCCTGGCTTGAGTATACTATTTTTTAGGAGAAAATTTAACTTAGTTATAAATATGTAATGATCTTTGGTTTTTAGTGTATATCTTGGTCTGCAAAAGTAGATTATAGTTTATACAAAAGAGGCCTCTAAGAAAAGCCAAATTAAACAAGTTGTGAAGTGTGGGAAGGCTAGTCAAGTATAACTATGGTTCAGGATGCTTCTTTTGGAAATAACACTTCCTGTAGTTTGCTGTGCTTACTTTGACTGATTTTGTTTTTTCTTAAAAAGACATCCTAGAAAAAAATGACCAAGAACCTTAGGTGACCACTAGAAATGGTCTTGAAGGAAGGGGCTTTTGAGTCTTCTCTGAACATAATTGTAGACCCACCAAAAAAGTTTCCTTTTTTTTTATTGTGAAAATACTGTACAGAGGGGTTACAATTACATGGGCAAGGTAATGAGTACATTTCTTATCAAGCATTGTAGCCTCTTGTAGCCTCCTCGTTTGTTTACCCTTCCCATCCCTTCCCAGCCTCCCCGTGCTCCCCTCACCAAATCCTCCCCCCCAACAAAAAAATTTTGCAAAACATTAACTTTATAAATTACTAGAGCATTGAACTCCTTAGGCTGAAGGTAAATTACGTCTATTTAATTCCATAAGTATGAATTTGCAGTAGTATTAAAATAATGATTAAAAATAGAGCTTCTTAAAAACAAGTCTACTGCTCTTCTGAATACCTTACCCTTTCCTGCCATGTCTCTTTTCTTTTTGGTCAGTTGTAGTTCTTGAACTTGGGGCCTAGGCACTGTTCCTGAGCATTTTTTGCTCAAGGCTAGCATTCTACCACATTGAGTCATAGCACTGGTGGCGGCTAATTGGAGATGAGAGTCTCATAGACTTTACTGCCAAGTCTGGCCTTGAACCATTATCTTCAGATCTCAGCCTCTTGAATAGCTAGGATTATAGGTGTGAGCCACCAGCACCCAGCTAGGACTACCTCTTTTTTTTTTTTTTTTTTTGTTGGTTGTGGGGCCTGAACTCTGGGTCTGAGCACTGTCCCTCAGCTCTTCAGCTCAAGGCTAGCGCTCTACCACTTGAGCCACAGGGCTACTTACAGCTTTTTCTGCTTATATGGTGTTGAAGAATCGAAACTAGGGCCTCATGCATGGCAAGCACTCTACCACTGAGCCACCTTCCCAACCCGGGACTACCTCTTTTTAAAAACACAAAAAATTGTAATGTAGTATTAGAAATGGCATATAATTTATATATCCAAACTGCCATTGATGAATGTAGGATGTGTAGTTGCTGACTATTTAAACAGTGCTAAAATGGTATCTCTGGAGTAAGAGAGGTTACAGGACAGTCTCAGACAGATCTCTTATCTATGATTTCATTTTCTCTTTTTTGTTGTCATAAAACTCATAAAACCTCACAATTCTCTGCAATAATAGTTTTAGCATCAAAACTGGCTGTTAGCCTGTGTTTTTGGACTCTTTTTTTTGGGGGGGGGGGTCCGGTTGTAGGGCCTGAACTCTGGGCCTGGGCGCTGTGCCTCAGCTCTTCAGCTCAAGGCTAGCGCTCTACCACTTGAGCCACAGCGCCACTTCCGGCTTTTTTCTTTAGGCTTATATGGTGCTGAGGAATCAAACCCAGGGCCTCAGGCTTGCAAGGCAAGCGCTCTACCACTGAGCCACCTTCCCAGCCCCTGTTTTTGGACTCTTAAATGTTTTTTTTTTACCGAGTGCATCTTTGAAATGGCTTTTAAACTTTTTTGAAGTAGTGCATCTGATATGCTATTTTCCTAAATAATCTTAAAAATGAGTTCTAAAACAAATTTCAAGTATGAATTTACATATTAATTTTGATTTATCTTTCTCCACTGTGCTGCTAACCATTCAGTTGGATATAACTAGCTGGTAGCCTGCTCATATGAAACTGAGTTATAAAACATGGTGGGATTACTTCAGGGCCTTATTAACAGTATTTTGCAGCCTTGTTACTGTTCTGAAGCATGCATTTTTCAAAGCCTGGAGCCATTTAGAATGTGTATATTGAGAGAGTTTTCTTCATGCACATAAGTTATTGGAAGAAAACAAGACTGTTTTACTGAGATACTAGACATTGTACAACAGATAGGCCAGGTCAGACTCTTGTATGTTGAGGGCACACGGAAGGATTAAGTGAATCAGGTGCCATTAGATGCATGCTTTACTTTCCATAGTTCACTCAATTCTGTGAAAGAGGAAAAAGAACATTGAGCCTAAGGGTTAGAGCATAGGAGGATTTAGGATTAAGATTTTTGTGAGGCTGTGAGAAGAATTTGACTCAAAATGAACCCCCTCCCCAACTGAGTTGTAATTGAGGACATAGGGTTCACCTCTCTTTGGGTGTTCCTAATATTTGAAGAGTTTTCACCCTTAGAGTGAATTTTACATGATAAGCACATTACAGTAATAGAATTTTTAATGTATTTAGGAGCAAACAATTCAAGGCATTCCAGTATGCATTTTAAAACAATGAGTTTTTATATTGACAGTTGCTCAAGGAAGGAAAAAAAAACTCACTCATGAAATTACATTTGAGCAGTTGATTTCTGTGCAGTGGATTCCTTGAGGGAAATGTGCTTTAATAGTAAAGAAAGAATACAGATGGAATCGCGTTCATAACTAGAATTCTTACAAGGATTTTCATACAAAGGCTATTATCCTTCTTTAATGATTATCTGATTAACTCTCCCCAGTTGGTATAATAGTTGCAATAAAGTACAAGAAATAATGGCTTGAGCTGGAAGAGACCTAAGAAATGATGATTTAGTCCTAACTGCTTACCTAAGTGGGTTCCAGAGAGAGAGCCCCATTTGTTTGCTGAAGATCTCACAGCTCTGAGAGCTAGAATTAGAGTCCCAATGTTCTGTCTTTGAGTTCAAAGCTCAAGTTCACATGCTCTAGCATTATATATTTAAACATCCAGGCTTGGAGAACTTAGATACTACCTCATAGCCCTTACCCTTTAGTCTTTGCTTCAAACTCACCTAAATTATTTGGCCATTTCTTCAAATCAACAAGAGAACTATCAGGACAGATGAAGAAGTGGGAAAGGGGTCCCAGTGTCTTCCTGTCAAGTTCCAGGTATTACTTCTGACTTGGCAACTCTCTGTGAAAAGACCCAGCTTTGCTCTCCTTTATCCTTGGGCCTCTCCTACCTGTTCCCTGGACCCCACCTTTTCTCTCTCTTTGTTTCATCAACCTTCTTTGTCAAATTGTTTATGCTCTTGGATTCTCTCCAGTAGGCCTTCAAATATGACTTGTTTTACTTTAATAAAGATTTCCTTTGGCACAACTCTTTCCATTAAGGATGTTTTTAAGAAATAACTTGTTATTATTTTCAAATACATAGAAGAATAGAAGGATAGTAGGACATTTAGAAGGATAGAGGGAGGATAGTATGACATTATATGTAAGTAAATGCCAAAATGTTTATTATCTAAGTTCTGTTTTCTAGTGGGAGTGTGGTATGTTAAAATAGAATTCGTTGGTAGTTCACACAAGAAATGTGATTTTGACACATGTATAACTTTCTTACAAGCCACAGCTTTCCAAGAATGTGAAATTAGACTGTCTGGGAATGAATTTGAAGGAAGTTTTACATTGGAAAGAGGTGTGATTGAGAGCACTAGAATTCAAACTTGTGTGATTGTATTGTAAATTTTATACTTACGTGATATGGAAGCATATATTGTTCTGCATAGTCAAAATATAAATGTCCTTTCAAAAAAGGACAAATAAAAACATGATTCTTATATTGGTTATTTCATCTTCAACAATATTTAATAGAATATTTTCTTTGGTGATTAAAGGAAGATATTTCTCTTTATAATATTAATAAAATACAAATGTGAGCAGTCAGTAGTGTCCTCAGAAACAGTATGGGCAGTTTAGTCTTTGTAGTCTAGGATCTGTGCTGAAATATCCAGTTGTCATACATATTATTTTGACAAGCCATCTTTTCCCTGCCCTCTCACCCCCCATCAAGAAATTCAGTAATAGTAACCATACCTTAAAACCATGTGCCATCACTGTTGTAAACGGAGTCCTTTGGGTAATTTTTAGTGTCTGTGGTTTGTTTAAAACAAGAAAAAGATCACTTCTTAAGGTCTAAATGGTCTGTAGAGCTTTCTCTCAGGCATGAAATTTAAAGCACTGGGTTGGATCTTCACCGAGAGTGGCAAGCTTCATTGTAAACCGTCAGCATCATCTACCCTAGCTTGAGAGCGGTGGGCAAGACAAGTGTCTGCTACTCCATGATCCTGGCCTAGGCATACATTCTGTAGACTGCCCCTTCTGCCTGTCCCAGCTTGTTGCTTGATTTCTTCCCGTTCTTCACTTGGTTCTTGTGATCTGAGTTTAATAAAATGCTTGCAATGGCTGCAGAAAGAGAAAAAAGTAAAGGTTGATAAGAGGAAAATGCAGTCCATGTAGTGCTGGTGCTGGAGGAACTATGGTGCTGGAGGAACTATGCATCTTAATCCATCTCTTCTGGTGGTAGGATTACTTCAGTTTATATTGTTCCGGGAATGGGGCAGTATTTGAATACTCTAATGCGGAAGCAAGAGAGAGGGAATAGAAAGAAATGCCTGGCTTTCTGGCATCTGGGTGTGTTCAGTACAATTTCCATTGCTTGGATCTTGCATAGTTTTTCCTTTCTCAAGCTTAGCTCGTCTGACTTATTTTTCCTTTCTTTGCCAGGCTGGCTGGCTTGCTTGCTTGCTTGCTTGCTTGCTTGCTTGCTTGCTTGCTTGCTTGCTTGCTTCCTTCCTTGCTTGCTTCCTTCCTTCCTTCCTTCCCCAATCCTGGGGCTTGAATTCTAGGTCTGGTCATTATCCCTGAGCTCCTTTTTGCTCAAAGCTAGCTCTATCACTTGAGCCCCAGCACTATTTGCAACTTTTTCTGTGATTAACTGGTTTTTCCTGCCCAAGTTGGCTTTGAACCATGATCCTCAGATCTCAGCCTCCTGAATAGCTAGGATTACAGGTGTGAGCCACAGCACCTGGCCCAGGTTTTCTTTATGCTATGTTCTCTGTATAAACTATACATTGTGAATCCTCAGATATCTGTCTCTAAAGTGCAATTGGATAAGCATTTTGGTCTAAAAAAAAGTGATATGAATTGTTTCTTTCTAGAAAAGATAGAAATTCCTTAAGAAAATAGGGCGAGGAGTTGTATTATAGTCAGGAGAATGAAGAGTCTAACTTCCTAAGAAGGGGTACTGGATTGGGAACCTACAGACTTGGGGTACTGGATTGGGAACCTACAGACAGAAGAAGCTACATTTCTGATGTGATGCTTGAAAGTTAATGATTGCCTATCACGTTTTTGCGAACATTAAATATGACTTAGAAGCATTGAAGGTTTATGATGTCATCAGTTTTGACAGAAAGCAAACTCCAGCCTGCAGTGAGCCAGCAAGGAGTTGACCCAGAAACATGCATGATTGTGTTTACAAACCACTGGGCACAGATAATGTGTGAGCTCCGCCTTCTTTACTGGCCTCAGAGCCCCACGAGCCTCTATCACACAGAGCCAGGGTTTTCTACCTGTGTGACGGATAACTCAGTTCTCAGAAACACAAGGAGGGAAACCCTCTTAGATGGAAACAAAAGCAACATTCTCTTCTTCCTTTCCTATCATAGATACCCAGTTAAAAAACAATCATTTCCCTCCCTGCCCCGCAAAAAAAAAAAAAAAAAAAAAACCAAAAACAGGAAACAAGCTTGTTCCCCAGGTAATTTTAGAATAACAGCAATCATTCCTTGAAATGACTTTTACATCACCTTACAAAACTCTTCACCATAGTTATAAGCTCTCCCTTTGGTCCTTTTTCCCTCCTGATCCCATCCAGTCCTTAAACTCTACAAAATACACATTTGTTAAGGATTTACCAAGTATTGTGCTTTCTATCACTCGATTTCCACAGACCTACAGAGTAGTATTAACTTCCTCATTTTACAGACGAGGGAATGGAAAATTACAGAAGTTAAATAACTTCCTTGAGGTTCTTTTTTTTTTTTTTTTTTTTTTTCGGTCCGGTCATGGGGCCTAAACTCTGGGTCTGGGTGCTGTCCCTCAGCTCTTCAGCTCAAGGCTAGCGCTCTACCACTTGAGCCACAGCGCCACTTCCGGCTTTTTTCTTTTTGTTTATGTGGTGCTGAGGAATCGAACCCAGGGCCTCGAGCATGCAAGGCAAGTGCTCTACCACTGAGCCACCTTCCCAGCCCCCTCCTTGAGGTTCTATAACTAGTGAATTATCAAGTGAGCCCTTAGATTTCACTCCCTTGACTCTAAAGCCCTTGTATTTGACCTCAGCACTCTACCATTTTCAGGCTGGTGGCTGCTGTGTAATTTAAGGAAAAATGTCAGGCTATGCCTAAACATCTGTCTTCTTTACAAAGCTGATTTTTAAAAAAATTATTTATTTTGGCTTCTCTGACTCTTCTCTGATCTACTGGTGTAGATAATTAAGGGTTGAGTGTTTAGAAAATTGACTAGCCTTCCCCTTTCCTCAGGGAGTTTATCAGTAGTAAAATAAACCAAATGGGCATTCTTTACTATTTGTTCAACATTACACTCCCAGGTGAGCTGGTAAGTGGCTATTTATGTGACAGTCTTTTAGTGACTACCTAGCTCCTTCCTGTGTCCAGAAACAACACATGAGTTAAAGCATCAAACCTGCAAATCACAGCAATTTTAGGAGACATCGTTTAAATAAAAAAGGAACAAAATTAATTTGGCTTCTGGGTTGTTCACACTTTGTAGCTTCATGTCACCATCTAGGATAAAGCTTCCATGATTTTTTGTGCATTCCCCATTCTCTGACTTTTTGTTGTTCAAATTTTAATGGATTGTCTGTGGACATGGTGGTCACATCTGCAGTAGTAAAGGGAAGAAAGTATTTCAGCACCTTTTCTAGATCAGTTACCTTTACTTTGTATTTTTTTTACAGTATTCTAAAATTGATTCCAGAATGGAGGGGTGAGCCCTACAGGAAACTGCTGGTAGTGCACTGGGTATGGGAAGATACAGGAAGGCCTGTATCTCTCTTTTTCTTCAAAACTTTTTGTATTTTGTGTTTACAATGTACATAGTATAATTATGTATTAGTGCATTGTGTTCATTCATTAATTAAGCTATTGATGCTTTTTTTGGCCAGTCCTGGAGCTTGAACTCAGCATGGGCACTGTCCTTGGGCCTCTCTGTGTTCAAGGCTAGCGAACCACCATATGTGCTAAAGCTCTACTTCTGGCTTTTTTCTTTTTTTTTTTTTTTTTGTCGGTCGTGGGGCTTGAACTCTGGGCCTGGGCGCTGTCCCTCAGTTCTTCATCTCAAGGCGAGCTCTCTACCACTTCCGGTTTTCTGGTGGTTTATTGGAGATAGGAGTCTCACGGTCTCTCCTGCCCGGGCTGGCTTTGAACCGCAATCCTCAGATCTCAGCCTCCTGAGTAGCTAGGATTACAGGCATGAGCCACCAGCGCCTGGCTGGCTTTTTTCTGTTTATGTAGTAGTGAGGAATCGAACCCAGCACTTCGTGCATGCTAGGCAACCACTCTATCACTAAGACACATTCCCAGCCCCTGATGCTTATTTTTAATTGCTAGGAATGCACAATCAAGTTAGAAGTGTTTTTCAGATCCAGTCATTTTTTCATTTGATAGATAGAATCTAGCTCTCTAATACATAGTCTTTGCTCCAGGGCTCCATCTTGTTTGTTGTTTGGATATACTTCTTTGGTTACAATTATTTCTCTGGGCATCTGTGATGTATGCCTTTGGTAGTCCATGCCATTCTTAAAGGGATGTTATAGCCTCAGCTTCATGATTATATGTCAGCAAGTTATTGTCCTGTCAAATTCTGTCCCAGTCAAGCTTTTTATATAGTGTGGCAGTGCTGCTAGAATGTCCTGTTCAGAAACATGTCATTGATCTCTCACACTGGTGAATTTTTGTGTCTATGTTGGTCCTGAGCCTTGAACTCAGGGCCCGGGCATTATCCCTGAGCTTTTTTGTCTTAAGGGTAGTGCTGAGCCACTTGACCCACAGCTATTGGTAGTTAACTGGGGATAAGAGTCTCATGAACTTTCCTGGCCAGGCTGGCTTTAAACCATGATTCTCAGATCTCATCCTCGAGCAGATAGGATTACAGGTGTGAGCCACTAGTGCCTGGCTTGAAAAAATAAGTTTTGGTCCCAGGTCATATTGTAACGAAATCCCAGGATACACATATCATGTGAGTTTGGAAGCATATGGCAGGTACTTAGCATTCTCCTTTTCTTGCAAAAAAAAAAAAAAAAGTAAGAACTTTGTCGTGTATAGTCATTAAATACTTTCTTTTGCAAAGTGAGGACTGTTCTGGCTTAGTCATTTCTCTAACTTTGGTTGGTTATTTTCTTTTTGAAAATCTTTTTTTTTTTGGTCCAGTCATGGGCCCTTAACTCTGGGCCTGGGCACTGTCCCTCAGCTCTTCAGCTCAAAGCTAGTGCTCTACCACTTGAGCCACAGTGTCACTTCCGGCTTTTTTCTTATGTGTTGCTGAGGAATCGAACGCAGGGCCTCAGGCATACAAGGCAAGGGCTCTACCACTGAGCCACCTTCCCAGCCCCTCTTTTTGAACATCTTTTGAGCCTTAACTTTTCCTATTTTTTTTTGTTTTTTTGGTCAGTTGTGGGCCTTGAACTCTGAGCCTGGGCGCTGTCCCTCAGCTCTTCAGCTCAAGGCTAGCACTCTACCACTTGAGCCACAGTGCCACTTCCGGCTTTTTTCTTATGTGTTGCTGAGGAATCGAACGCAGGGCCTCAGGCATGCAAGGCAAGCGCTCTACCACTGAGCCACCTTCCCAGCCCCTCTTTTTGAAAATCTTTTGAGGCTTAACTTTTCCTATTTTTTTTTTTTTTTTGGTCAGTTGTGGGCCTTGAACTCTGGACCTGGGCACTGTCCTTGTGCTCTTCAGCTCTAGGCGAGAGCTCTATGACTTGTGCCACAGTGCCACTTCCATTTTCTAATGGTTTATTGGAGGTAAGAATCTCATGGACTTTCCTGCCCAGGCTGACTTTAAACGTGATCCTCAAATCTCAGCCTCCTGAGTAGCTTGGATAGGCGTGAGCCACCAGAGCCCAGCTAAAGAATTTATATATATATATATATATCGGTAGTGGGACTTGAACTTTGGGCCTGGGCACTATCCCTCAGCTCTTCAGCTCAAGGTGAGCCACAGCACCACTTCCAGTTTTCTGAGTGGTTTTATTGGAGATAAGAGTCTCACGGTCTTTCCTGCCCGATCTGGCTTTGAACAGCCATCCTCAGATCTCAGCCTCCTGATTATCTAGGTTTACAGGTGTGAGCCCCTGGCACCCTTAACTTTTCCTTTTAAACAAATCTTAAAAATACTCATAGTTTTAGTCTGCGGAGGACCCGAGGGCTTTTTCGGTACCTTATGAATGAGAGTACTGGTTGAGAAACTCTCTTGGCTGGCAAATGGCTATTGTTCTTGAGGGGTTTATTTAGCTCATAGTACTTACTAATACATCCCTGTCTGCATCCCAGGTGGGATTTAAGCTGGGAGCCTTGGCCTGGGCTTTTAAGAAATGTACAAGCTAATGTGGTTGGGTAAAAATCCTTATCACAGAGTGATTAATGGTGGCTTCTCCCTGGGAAGGAGCTGGTATGGATGGAAATGGTCTGGTGAGTGGGAAAAGTGATTGTTTTGTATTTGGTAACTTAGGTGTGAAAAGGGAGGGAGAAAACTTTTTATGGTATGAATATTGGAAATGAATAGTTTTAGCCTTTTTTGGATTGTGGGGGGAAAAGCTGGAGAAGACAAAAAATTTCAGGATAAGATATTTGGGTTGGAAATGAGAGACCTTCAGCTGGTAGAAATGAATGTTGTGTATTCTTTGTTTTAGAGTTTCAGATGGCAGTCTTTGTAATGAGTTGTTCCATTGGAGAGGAAGAGCAGTAGAGAAATGTGTTAAAATCTGACTCACACCTCTTGCCTGCTGGAATTGCAGTTGCTGCTTTCCTGAGAAAATCCTAGAAATCCCAGAAGAGATGTAAGATCAGAAATGTGGCAAAGACAAGACAAGATGGCAACATTTTATTTATTGAAGTGTCTATTAGCTGTGTAGAGCAATGCTTTTATGTGTGATAATGAGAGGAAATGAAGGTACCAAAGTCTGTAGGACTCAGAGTTCTCTGATAGGGCCCTTGAGTGAAAAATACAACACAACTGACCTGCATTTGACTGATTCTGTTCTGCTATTTATCAGTAACATCTGTTTTGGAGAGGTCATAGATGGAAGATAGCCTCTGGCCCAAATTTTGCCCTTCTAGTTATAGTATCTTGTCTCGAGCACCATGTCGCTGTCAGAGGAGTTGTCTAACTAGCTAGGATCATATTCAAAGCAGATTGTGACTCTGGAGCTTACCAGGAGACAGACATGGATAGTTCCAGAGGTACTTTGAATTTCCGAATTGTTCCCTGGTCCAGTGATCTGTGGCAGCCCCAGAATAGTTCTGGAGTAGGCATTCAGGAGTAACTGCATTCCTAGTAAGTGACTGAAGAATGTGGTTAGGAAATAGCACCTGCTTGTACTTCCTCACACCTTCTGAATGGCCACCTTGTCACTTAAGTTGCAGTGAATCTACAACCAAGACCTTTCTAGGTTGTTCCTTTTGTTGGACCTTCCAGCACCGTCTGGCCACCCACAGGCCCTGTTGGCACACAGAGTTCTTTATGCCCTTTTTCCATTCCTACGTCTCATTTATTCATGAGAAATACAAAGCTGCTTAGAGTTTCTGACCACCTACTCCCTGGTTTCATGCCTCTTTGCCTTAGCACTTGCTCTTGCTTCTGCCTGAGTATTCTGCTGCTTGACTAAATGCTTTTCTTTCTCCAGAACTGTTTTGAACTTCATTTCCTCTGGAAGCCTTTTCCTGCTGTCTTTTATGCTTCCACTCTGTGTTGCAATTTCACCCTGAGTTTTCTTTCCCTGTTAAACCAGTCACCTTTTATTACAATTATGGGTACATTATCTTCTTTCCAACTTCACTGTGAGCGCCTCCAGATTAGCACCATTAGTAATTTATCTACATTTTCAGTGTTAAGAACTGAGTGTGACATATCATAGATGTTTAATGAACTGTTGAATTGAAAGGCAGAAAATAAGAAATGCAACTGCAGAAGATCTGAGAGACGGGCTGGGAAGGTGGCTCAGTGGTAGAAGATCTGAGAGATATAGGAAACAGCTTCAGTCTTATATACTATTTTGAAGACCTTGCACAGTTTGCTTCTAGGAAGTTCTTTGGATTTGGTTTGAATTCATTGATCAGAAATAGTATATATATGTTTATGTATGTGTGTGTTTAATTTTTATAGTCACTTTCATGAACAGTTTATAATCTAGTATATTGTTTTTATCTCTTATATTTGTGACTTTGCATTTCCAAAATGGAAGAGGGTAAATTTAGAAAGGAGCGTTGGCTTACCAAGCAATTAATGGATTGCTGTGTGCACTAACCACTTGTTATTTTGTGATTTCATAGACCTTTCTGTATACTTCTTTCAAGCACTGAATACTAATAGTGTCTGTCCTTAGAGCTACAAGAACATAGGAATTAGGTTAAAAAAAATCAGAGGACTGGGCTTGGTGGTATATGCCTGTAATCTTAGCACTGAGACCTAAAGTCCTTGAGTTTGAGCTCAGCCTGGACTATATTGTCAGACTCTGTCTGTCTCAAGAAAGAAAAGAATACAGTAGTGGTGATAGATGAGGAAAAAGTGGTGGATTTAGTCATCTTTTTCATTTCAGAGAGAATGAGGATGGGAAAATAAATGGAACCATCCAGATTGCTTAGGTCAAATGTCTTCTCACAATAGTGCAAAGTATAGTATGTTTTATTTACAGCATCTTGTATAGATTTCCACATAGCCTGAATCTGTTGAAGAGCACATGGTTTCTAGATGTAGAGTTGTCACATGTATTTGAATCTTATTCACTTGCCATGTTCATCTTTGTTCTTTTGATACTTGCCTTGTGGTAGACTAAATGACAGGGGAAAAAGCCTTGGAGAGATGAAAGTTGAGACATTGTTAGAGAACTTTGATTATTCTTCTGACTATCTTAGGAAGCTTTTATTTGTTAACATTTAAAAAATTGTATCTGTCACACCAACTCTACAGGTAACACCAAATTTGCTGGTTGAAAATAAAACAAAAGCTCTTCCTCCTAAGATGAAGGGCCTAAGGCATTGATGAGGGCTTCTGTTACTCCACAAAGTAGTTGAGTCTATAGAAATGTCAGCAGTTCTACTACTGCAGACTCCTTGATAAGGTTGTTTTTTTGTTTGTTTTTTTTTCTGTGGTTAAAGATAGTGTTCCTTGGAATGTTATTACTTAGGACACTCTTCTGTCTGTCTATAGCTCCTCCTTTTTCCTGTTTCATCTCAGAGTTAGACAAGTTTCTGATGCTCAGGACTAAAGCTGACTTTAAACCACTGGGACAAGTTCATAAGCTGTGTTGTCTTGTTGATAGGAAAAATAAATGATTTGGTGAGGTCCGTTCCCCGTATGGAGACAGGTATGCAAGGAATGTTCCAAACTGAATTGAGCCCAGAAACATGGACTGGAAGGAAACATATTTTTCTTGTAGTTATTTGGTACATTAAGTGGAATTTGGCCTAGGACAGCTAAATCCTAGGTACATTAATTGGAATTTGGCCTAGGACAGCTAAATCCTGGGTACTTTTTGCCTTCCTTTACAGAATGAGGTAAGTAAATATTGATAGCCATCTATAAGAGAATGATAGCTGGCTGCCTTTCCTCTCTGGAACATGGAGAGTTGGCTCCTTTCCTGCTTTGCTGTATTACTTTGGGGCATTAGTGGAAGACTCCATTTTGCATTCCTCCCAGCAGAGCATCTTTCCTCTAGTGGTTTATCGTTAGCTTTCAAGTAATCACACTTAGGCTCTGGTCTCAGCCTGGCTAAGGAGGTTGCCTATGTGGGGGGATTAGAAGAAGTTTCTGAAAGTACGGTGATGGGGCAGAGAAAGATTTTCTGGGATAAAAGGCTTCTGGAGGCTATGAGTGTCTGATGGGATGAAGGGAAAGAGAGAAAGGGAGGAACCATTTTCCTGGTTGGGGTATTAACATATGGTAAGTATGACCTCAGTTTATAAAGAGTTTGCAACCTTGATACTTAATGGAATTGGTTTTTTCCTTAATATTTATTATGTGCTATATAAATACTACCTTTTCAAGTCCTTTCTAAAATCTCTTGCACTTATTAGTGATATCTTTGCTTTCTAAAAAGAAAATATTTTCACTTATCCAAAGGAAGTGTAGTAAACAAAAGATGCTAAATGCCCTCCATTCTTCTTAGCCCCCAAGGCTGAGACTCATATTCTACAGTTAACATATTGCTTTGCTTTTGAGCTGATTAAGGGCAGTTTAACTTAAGAGGGGAAATGACATTGGGTGGGGAGGGGGAACCAGAGGTCAGCTGTGCACAGTGAGGTTGAAAATGTGATGTTAAAGAAGCTATAATAGGGGCTGGGAAGGTAGCTCAGCGGTAGAGTGCATGCGTCGCAAGCATGAGGCCCTGGGTTCGATTCCTCAGCACCACATAAACAGAAAAAAGCCGGAAGTGGCGCTGTGGCTTGAGCTGAAGAGCTGAGGGACAGTGCCCAGACCCATGGCCGGCAAAAAAAAAAAAAAAAAAAGAAGCTATAATAAATGGCCCATTGGCAGCCATTACTCTGCAGTATTTTCTTTTTATTTTTCTGGCTCTGGTTCTGGAACTTGAACTCAGGACTTGGGCACTGTCCCTTAGCTTTTCTTTCTTTCTTTTTTCTTTTTCAGAGATAGCACTCTACCACTTGAGCCACAGCTCTACTTCCAGCTTTTTGGTGGTTATTTAGAGATAAGAGTCACAGACTTTCCTGCCTGGGCTGGCTTTGAACTGTGATCCTCTGATCTCAGCCTCCTGAGTAGCTAGGATTACAGGCATAAGCAACCAATACCCAGTTTACGGTACTTTTATCTGTCAATCAAGATTGTTAGGAAATTAGACTTTGGCTTGAATCACTTTCCACTAAGTTTTGCTAAATAATCCTAAGGCTATAGTAGTCAAATGAACATAAACTAATACTTAGGGGCAGCAATGGTGGTACATGTCTGTAATTCAGCCCTAGGAAGGTTGAGGCAAGAGAACTAAGTTTGAGGCTAGCCAGGGGCACATAGAAAGAGCTTGTCTTAAAAAAACAAAAGTTGGGGGCTGGGAATGTGGCTTAGTGGTAGAGTGCTTGCCTAGCATGCATGAAGCCCTCTGGGTTCGACTCCTCAGTACCACCCAAACAGAAAGAGCTGGAAGTAGTGCTGTGGCTCAAGTGGTAGAGTGCCTAGCCTTGAGCACAGAAAGGCGCAGGGACAATGCCCAGGCCCTGAGTTCAAGCTCCCGGACTGACAAAACAACAACAACAAAGATTGGATATGTAACTCATATTGTATCCACCTAGACTTATCTATTCACAACACAGCTGAGCACCATGAACTTAAAAAAAGTAATTTAAGCCGCCAAAATAGATGCTGCCAAGCCTTTATTCACAGATGCATCCACTCAGGGCCTATCCACACTTATCTAGCAGGTCTGGACATCTGGTTTCTAAACTGATCTGTGGGTTTTGAAAGCTGAAAATTAAAAGGGAAGAGGAATGCAGTCGAAAAGGAATGGCACAGTAATGGTACAATAAAGTAACAGCCAACACTTTTGACAGAGGAAGAAAGAAGATGGAAAGCCATAAAGGAGGAGCTATAGTTACTGAAAACACTGCCATCTTGTTTCATTTAGAATCAGGTGCATTGAATTCCCGGCAGGGATTTCTAGGGTGTGGGGTTGGAATCTGAAAGGTTTAACTATTGCTTTGATGATCTTATATATTCTTATATATTGATGACTCTGATGATGATCCCTAGTCATCAAGATGAGATACTACATTTATGTCTAGCAGAACAAAAAAAAAAAATGCACAGACTAGCTCTTAAAATGTTCCCAATCAGAATGTTTAAGGCTCAATTTTGATGCCATGAGCATCAGATCATCTCTTTGAAACACTTGGCTGTTCAGAGTCTTAGTCACTCAGAGCTTGATGTGTTACAACATGGGAACAGCATATAGGTAGAAAATATTAATTTGTATTGTAAAAAAAATCACAGTCACTTTATTAAGCAGTAAATTCTAATACCATTTAAAAATGGCTCTTTATGTTTAGTGCTCAGCTGTAAAACTTGACTTTCTACTCTCCTGTAACACATCTGAACATCTGTACACATCGTGTCTGTACCTCTTCTTTGCAATTTATTATATTATTTCATTTGTGAAAGCTCATCTTCCTGAGTATAAAATATATCCTCATCTTCCTAGTTTCTAGTACATGGCAGGGATCCCAATAAATGTTTAGTGAATAACTAATAATTGAACAAGTTATACAAAGCTTTCTCATTAATCCATTACTACCATGCAGATACTTTTATACAATCCCCCTCTCCAGTTTTGATTATGCACTAAAATCTTTATGGTATTTGAACTACATTTGATGATTAGCATTGTTAGAACACTTGAATCACTTCCTTCGCCTTTGCTTTTTTTGTCCTCACTAGTAGAATTAAAGGATGGAAGCAAAACGAGCCATTATGGCATAGGAGCAGGCTCAGGCTGTGAGCTTCTGATGAGTAATTTTTGTGGCAGGTATGCCCTGGATGGGGTCACTGTGACAAGGCTGGGGCCCTGGGGACGCAAGCATGGCAACATGGAGAAGGGGCTCACCTGTACTCACTCTCTTGTAGGTCCCAGGTGACTGTGGAGGAGGTCATGACCCCCACCGCATACCTGGACCTCTTCCTGTGCAGCATCTCAGAGCCCACACTGCTGGAGCTCGTCCTGCGCTTCATCCTGCTGCACCACCATGAGAACGTGCTCATCCTGGACACGCTCACCAGCCGGATCAACACCCCGTTCCGGGTAAGGCAAGCTCCTGAGGAAGTACCTTGCAACTCACCATCCATGGGTTTGTTTGGGAAACTGGATCATCTCTACTCTTCTTACTTTTCTTGTTTTTTCTCCTTTCTTTTTTCTTTCCGCAGCCATTAACTTCTTTCTGTTTGGGTAGAGATGAAGTATGTCATTTTCATTTTTTGGAGTCCTGCCAGGGAGGTGGCAGGCACTGCCACCTTTGATAGGAAGGACATTTTTCCTCCCCTGGCTTATGTTGGCCCTCTCTTCTGTGCAACAAGCAGAACTCATTTCCAGAAGGGCAGAACTGTGTTAGGTGCAGGTAGAGAAAGGAAAACAGTATATCAGGTTCAGTTGTTGGCAGTTATATTTATGTCCAAGTGTTCTGAAGTGAAAGGCTGGGAAATTATGAGTTGAGGTGCTGGTCACTTAGTTGGGAGTTCTGCTTTGAAAAATCCTCTTAACACCACTAGTGCCACTCTCATATCCACACCCCCTACCAAAAACAATCCCTATTGTAATAAAAAGTATTCTTTTAAAGGCAAGAATAACAACATACCTTTGAATTTATTGTATATATACTGTAATATATTTAACCTAATAAGAGCATAAAGAGGGAGAACAGGAGAATAGTAGAAACAGTTCCATGTTTCACTGGAAATAATTTAGCATGACCCTAAAGTAGAATCTGCTAAGTTAAATATTGGGAGCAACTGCTAAAGAAATTACTGAAGAAATAAAATCAGGAGCTAGATACATGGTGGTATGCGCCTATAGTCCTAGCACTTGGGAGACTGAAACAGTAGACTCAAAAGAATAGCAAGAATGGTACAGCACGACCCAGTCTCAACTGGAAATGTAGTTTAGTGATAAGGTGCTTGCCTAGCATGCATGAAGCCCTGCGTTCAATTCCTCAGTACCACATAAAAAGAAAAAGCCAGAGGTGACACTATGGCTCAGTGGTAAAGTGCTAGCCTTGAGCAAAAGAAGCTCAGGGACAATCCCCAGGACTGACCAAAGGAAAAAAGAAACCCCAGTCTCGAAAGAAAAAGAGGCAGGATAGGAGTGATAGTTAACTTGATACTCTGTCTAACCAGAGCAGTGATGTCCATTCTTCTCAAGTGTCTATGGAGCATTCTCCAAGAGAGACAGGGGATACAACAGACCTAATGAACTTGAAAGGATCAAGATCACACAATGTATGTTCTCTGGTTACAGTGGATTTAAGGGTTGAAATGAAAAGCTATTGATAGGAATTTGGGAAATCCACAAATAGAAATTAAATAACACATTCCTAAGTAATTAATTAGTAGGTCAAACAAGAAATCATCAGGAAAATGTGAACCTACTTTTATATACTACAACACTAATGAGCCTTTGAGGATATTGTACGAGGTAAAGAAAGCCAGTCACACAAGCATGAGCTGCTAGAACCCATTCATCAGCGTAGTTCATCTAAAGTAGTTAAGCTTGTAGAAGCAGAGTGGAATGGTTGTTTCCAGGGGCTGGCTGGTAAAGATAATGAGGAGTGGGTATTCAGTTAGTTTTGCTATAACTGTGTTACAGATCTGTTGCATGACAATGTGAATATATTTAGCCCTATTAAATGTGCTCTTAAAACTCATTGAGAAATTAAAGTTCATAGTATGTTTATCACAATTTTTGAAACAGAATAATAATAATTACTGCTTCACAGAATCTTCCAAATACAGAATAGGAAGGAACACACTCTAGTTCAGTTTATGAGCTCAGGGTGAGTCTAAAACCAGACAAGGATATTAAAAGGAAGGAAAAAAATTACTGTGGACTAATATTTATTAGGAATAAAGGCACATAAATTCTCACTAGTGAATAGAATTTAGAATTTATGAAAACAATTATACTCTGATCAGATGAGAGTTAGCAAACTAGAATTACAAAGTTGGCTTAAAGTCTAATAAATCAGCTAATATACTACATCATAGCAATAGGATAAAGGAAAAAAATTATCTTTATCTGAGAAAGTATAGAAAATGATAAACATATCAACAAACAAAGAATAGAGGGAACTTCTTCAACTCAATATCTAACATCTCTGAAAAACTCAGAGCTAATGTTCAAAACTATTCCCCTAAAAAATGAATAAGGTAAGAATGTCTGTACTCAACAGTTATATTCAATATGGTAGTTGAAGTTCTAGTCAGGAAAATTAAGTAAGAAAATAAAATCATTCAGATAAGAAGAAAAACAATCTGCATTTGTGTATGACGAGATCTGTAATACAAAAAACTAAGGCGGAGTACATTAAAAATTATTAGAACTCACAATGAGTTCAATAAGGTTGCAACATGTAAGATTAATGTAAAAAATCAATGAAATTTCTATACAAAAGCAGTAAGTAATCCAAAAATTAAGTTAAGAAGATGATACTATTTATAATAGCATTAAAAGAATAAAATATTTAGGAAGAAATGAAGTCCCAATATTGTTGATATAAGACCACTCTCCAAATTGATCTGGAGATTTAAAGCATTCCCTGTCTTTTCTGTCCTCTCTGCTGAAATTCATAAGCTGATTCCAAAATTCATATGGAAAAGTCAGAGGAGCTAGAATTCTTAAGTCATACCGCATACATGTTTACTCCAGATGGGTCAAAGACCTGAAGGTATTGGCAAAAAATATAAAATTCTTCAAATAACAACAACAACAACATAGAACTCAATCTTGTGGCCTGATGATAGTTTTCTAAGATACGACACCAAAATCATGATCAGCAAAAGAAAAAGCAGGTGCATTGGACATCAATCAGAAAAATGATACACTTTTGTTTTTCCATGAACACCATCAACAAATTGAAAAGGTTACCCACAAAAGGATAGGAGAATTTTTTTTGAATCATGTATCTGATAAGGTACTTTTTACATAGAACAAAGAACTCGGTTATAAAAAGATATAATTGAGTCCCCTCCCCACTTGGCAATGATTTGTAGGATTCCTGGCAATAGGTAAGAAGGATACCTAACTGAGATTGGACAGAGGAGGTTTTAAATGGTGATATTGTGAGGAAGGATAGAAATATTTCCAAGAGGTGTTGATACCTAACCTAAATCCTTGAGAATAAGTAAGAGGTGCATTTTGAAGAGATGGGAGAAGGAATTCCAGGTAAAGGAACAGCACATACAATGACTTGGAATTGGTGGATATTCTGCTTCTGACTAACTACAGGTATACGACTTTCCTTGAACAAAAGAGATGTGTCAGGGTAGGTCAAGTACAGCTATTTCTTTACCACACCATTATGGATTTCATTGACCGGATTTGAAGCCCATCCTGTTCCAAGACAAACTAGTACTTACCCTCCTGTACGAAGAATGAGAGCCTAAATTACTTCAATGGACTGGAAGATTAATGAACGCTTACTCTCAAAGGAGTACAATGGTTTTATAACATACCTTTGGGTATCACCACTATTTGGAAGTTGGTTTTTTTCCTTTTGAAAATCAGAAATTGAAAGAATTTGTGGTTTTTCAAAAATGATCTTCTTTGAGAAGTACATTATGACACTCTAAGTGGTTTAGGAAATGGAACCAAGGAGAATATTTGTCCCCAAAGCCAAGAGAGAAGCTGAGAACTCTAAAAGACAGTTGGACTAGGTTGCATTCTGTGAGATCTGGCCTATGAATAACCAAGTCCATATTTAAAAGATAAGAGAATAAATTACCAGAGGAGGAGGAGGAGGAGGAGGAGGAGGAGGAGGAGGAGGAGGAGGAGGAGGAGGAGGAGGAGGAGGAGGAGGAGGAGGAGGGGGAGGAGGGGGAAGGGGAGGGGGAAAGGGAGGGGGAGGGGGAGAAGGTGGTGGTACAGGGAGCATGTTTCCTGGATCCTTAATGGCTGACACTGAGACTGGCATGTTTGTAGGATAATTCTGCACAGTGACATGCCCAGACACTGCCTTACCCCCTCCTACAGGAGAGCCCATATCCTCAGTACACATTCTCTCCGTCAGCAGTGTGTGTTTCATAAAACTGCTAGAGGAAAGAAAGCCATTTTATTTTGTAATTCTGACTTACTTGACAGTGGTGGGGATGAGGTTGTTGTTCCAGTATCTGAAACAGAATAATGTGTTCATGACTCCTCAGCTCTGTGTGGTGTCCCTGGCATTATTCAGAACTCTCATTGGTTTACATTGTGAAGACGTGATGCTCCAGCTAGTCTTAAGGTGAGTGACCTTTCCTTCTTTCTTTCTTTTTCTTTAAAGAACATTTTATTTTGTAGTACCACTTTTATTTTACTTTAGTAATACCAACTAAGTAGGCACCATGTTTCTATGAATATTAAGAGTAGCAGTTTGATTTTTGTGTGTGGTTTTTTTTTTGGAGGGGGTCCGGTCGTGGGGCCTGAACTCTGGGCCTGAGTGCTGTCCCTCAGCTCTTCAGCTCAAGGCTAGCGCTCTACCACTTGAGCCACAACGCCAGTTCCAGCTTTTTTCTTTTTGCTTATGTGGTGCTGAGGACTCAAATGCAGGGCCTCAGGCATGCAAGGCAAGCACTCTACCGCTGAGCCACCTTCCCAGCCCCTGATTTTTGTGTTTTATCCCAGGGTTAAAATTTAGTTTTATTATGAAAAGGGTTTTGGATAGTTATGCACATTATTTCACAAAAATGTTGCTGGAAATAATAGAGTATTGAAACATTTGGGAGGTATTATGAAATCTCCTTCATACTGTGGCTAGCCTTCTTCATCCTGAAGGGGATTTATTAGGGCTTTTTTCCCCCAAAATTGAATTTAATGTGTTTGATTTTTCCCCCCTTTGGCAATGGCCCGTGTCCAGTGTGCACTCTCTTGTCTGTTTCAATTCAACCCACTAAATACATAAGGCACGCTCTCAGGGTACAATTTAGAAGGAAGTAAGGAGAGGCATAGATGACTTGAAAAGGACTTGAATGCAAGGTGGCAAAGCAGTTTTCTCAGAAGTACTTGTGGGAAAGGTGACTTGAAGGGGCTGGGCTTGAAGGGGGGTATTGAAGATCAAGGTGGAGTGCTATTGGGATGATTTGGTAATTTAGATAAAAGATTCATGGTACCAAATCTTGCCTTGGCCCAACTGTGCTGCTTCTTCCCATCTCTAAAGGAAGTATCTATGATTGTGAGAGAAAGTGATGATCTCAATGTTAGCTCAGGATTTGGCCCTGTCAGTTAGAGTTCTAGAAAGCACCAGGACTGACTGTGGTGCACTCTTCTTCCTTTTCACTGACTCTTGGAATCAACTTCAGTGAGCCTCCTGCCCACTCCCAACATTGCTGAAAATGCAGCCAGGCTGAAGCTTGGTCCCATGCTGAGAGGGACCTGGGACCCTTGCAATTACTATACCATGCCATGAGTGAGAATGGCCTCCCCAAGAACCAGCAGAAATACTTAGCTCCCAGAAGAAAGACTGTCTGCCAGTTCTGTTACTGGGGCCCACACCAAAATCTAACTATTGTATTTCCTGCCTTTTTTTCCTTTTTTCTTTTCTTTCTTTTTGTTTTGCTTTATTTTGTGGGCTTGAACTCAGGGTCTGGGCTCTCTAGTACTTTACCACTTTGAGCTACAGCACCACATCTGATTTTCTAGGGGTTAATTGGAGGTAAGAGTTTCACAGACTTTCCTGCTTGGACTGGCTGTGAACCATGATCCTCTGATCTCAGCCTCCTGAGTTGCTAGGTTTACAGGCGTGAGCCACCAGCACTGGCCTATTTCATGATTTTGTTTTCTCCGTCTATGAATTGTGACACTGTTATAAGCAAAGCAGCAATCAGATTGAGACTTTCTCTCTCCTCAGATTTGACCAGAATTGTAAAGCAGTTTATGTGTGCATGCATGCATACATACATATATTGTGTGTGCATGTGTGTTTCTCTCATTACTCTCTGTCATCACTGGTTGAGATAAAGAAATCATCACCTGTGAATGGTCTGTCCTGAGGAGGTGCTATTGTTCCACAGGGGTAGTTGTGGTCCCTTGTCATAAAGATACTGATTAATCCTGTCCTTCACAGATTCCAGGGTGATTGTAGAGTGACTGTAGAGAGAATCATGGACACATACAAAATAGAAAGGAGATGCCAAGTTTTTCTCCTATCTTTAATTCATAGGCCCAGCAAAACAGCTTTTAAGTACCTCTAATACTGACATGCCTTCCTTAGTGGGGATAAAGGCAGATGAAGCAGAAAGCAAAGGAAGAGAGGATTTGGCTTCACTTAGTCCACCGAGGGGTTTTGACATGTAGGTATAGATTACCTAGGGAAAGACATTCCAGGTAGGTGTGATAGCATAGGAAGCTCTGGAAAACTAAAGGGGTATCAAAGGCCTTCTGGGAAGAGCAGCAGTAGCAGCAATGCCTAGGAACTGGTCAGAAATGTGAATTCTCAGCCTCCTACCAGATACTCTGAAGATGGGCCAAAGTGAGGCATGTTTTAACAAATATTCTAAAGGATTCTGATAGATGCAGTGCCAAGTATGAGAAGGACTGGTTCTGAAGGACGGTGCAGGGTAAGCATAGCATCCCACAAAAGAGAGCAATTAAGAAGGGGCTGGGAAGGTGGCTCAGTGGTAGAATGCTTGCCTTGCATGCATGAGGCCCTGGGTTTGATTCCCCAGCACCACATAAGCAGAAAAAGCCGGAAGTGTTACTGTGGCTCAAGTGGTAGAGCACTAGCCTTAAGCTGAAGAGCTGAGGGACAGCCATTGGTCTTTTAATATAAGCAAATGCATATAGATATGGGTTTTGTATATACAAAGTGGTTAAAAAATGTGAATAGAGGCAAACAAGAAAAAAACAAGTAGACTCAGTCTCCTTTGTGACCTATATCCTCTATCTCTTTGAATCCCAATCCTAAACTTATTATTCTTTTTTCTAGATGAAGGGACCAAAATCCAAAGAGTTTAAAAATCTAAAGAATTGGGGGCTGGGCATGTGGTTTAGTGGTAGAGTGCTTGACTAGCATGCATGAAGCCCTGGGTTTGATTCCTCAGTACCACATAAAGAGAAAAAGCTGCAAATGGTGCTGTGGCTCAAGTGGTAGAGCGCCTGCCTTGAGCACAGAGAGGCTAAAGAACACTGCCTATGCCCTAGTTCAGGCTCCAGGACCTGAAAAATAATCCCAAAATCTGAATAATTTTGGAAAAGTGTATACCCCCATTCTATGGCAATTTCTCTAAAGAAAGACTGGGTGAATAATTAAACTAAGTATCCAGGTAGTTGAAACAAAGTCACCTAGCTATGAGGAAAGGGATTGGGAGTGAAAACAGTGCTGATTTATTTATTATACATTTCCTTTTTTTCCTGAATTATTCCAGATGACTACATCGATTGATTGGATTTGTATGCATCGAGTGCCCTTGAGAAATTTTATAGGTAGGGCCTCAACAGAACAACAAATGGGATCCTCCTGAGCAGGAAGGCAGAGCAGACACAAAAGATGATATTGCTGCATTATTTGGCCTTTATGGAAGGAGCCATGAGGAGCCTCAGGAAAATCGATTATTGATGTGGTATAATAAAGTGAGCTTTCTTTTCCTCTGGTCAACTCATGGTTTATTTTGTATAAACTGCTATGAAACATTGCCACTAAAGGTTGCTTTTCAGCACAAGGGAGCTGTATAGGATTTCACATGGGGTCTTTTCGCTGTTTGGCAAGAGCCCCTCGTGTTTTCTCAGTGAGGGTGCTGTCACGTCATCACTTGATTTCTCATCAACATGGAAGCAGTGGATTCAAGACTATTTTCTTTTCCCCTCCACTCCTCTCTTGTCCCATACTTTTAGTTATCTTCAAGTGATTCTTGCTTAGTTTCTGCTTCTATATTTCAGTTATTCCATCTCTTTCTTCACTGTTTATCTTTGCTTGCTTGTTAAAAAATACTCTTTAATTGTACTACAGTTGAGAAAAGATATCTATTTACAATAAAGTAGTAGTTTTCTTTAAAGGGCTGACTGTACTTTGAAGATATATTTAAAATCCACAGCCCTGTTCTCTTATTGTTCACACACCTGCAAAGTTCATGGCAAGTTGGTATGAAACATCAGGACAAACAAACTCAAAAATCCAAATGAAGAATTTTTTTAATGTAGACTACCAATTAAATAAGAATAATTGATCAGTTTTGGATGAAAAATTATCAATACAGATGAATAATTTTAGTAACGATCTTCTGTAGATACATTACATAATGTTTGATTTGTATTCTGTTTTGCATTTGGTTAACACTGATCTTTTTAACTGGTATAACTTAATTGGACAAGAAGGTTTCCTTGTGATATTTCTACATATGTATAAATTGCACTTGGGCCGAATTTGTACCCCTTTTCCTGAACTCCCATTCCTCCTCCCCCTCCACCTTTTTTCTGAAGTTTCTAGTGGGCTTTATCATATTAATTTTATATATGCCACACTTCAATCACATTCTTCTCCATCATCTTTCCCTCCCCTTCCAACTAGTTCCACCCCTAAAGTCCCCCTCTTTGACAATTGTATAGTATTATTATTACTAACCATAATAGCAATCATATTTAGACCAAGATAGGGGAAAGATGGCATTTGTCTTTCTGAACTTATCTCATTCAGGATGGCCATCACCAGTTCCTCCCATTCTTTCCTGTGAATGACATAATTTCATTCCTCTTTATAGCTGGGTAACACTTCATTATGATTATTTTAGGGCTTGATTTCTCCACTCAGGAGTTGGGCACAATGATTGATTTCATGGCTTGGCTCTCACGAATAGAGTGGAAGTAACTTAGGTGTATCTCTATTGTGTCAATTTAAACTCCTTTGGTTATATGCCCAGGAGTTGAAGACAGGGATTCCATTATAGTTCTGTCTTTAGTTTTTTTTTTTGTTTGTTTGTTTTTTTAAGAAACCTCCATACTTACTTCCATAGTGCCTGCACTAATTTACATCCCCCACCAGCACTATATCAGGGCTTCTTTTTGTTTTTTACCTGAATCCTCACCAGGACTTGTTTTATAATGATTTCCATTCTGGAGGGGAAAGATGGCATCTCATAGTGGCTGTGATTTGCATTTCCTTTATGGCTATGGATGCATTTAGTTGCCATTTGTCCACATTTTTAGAACTGTCTAAAGTCATTGGTCCACTGACAGGTTTATTCGGCTTTTGTTGCTTACAGGTTTTAGTTCTTTATATATTCTGGATATATAAATCACTTGCAAAGGTTTTCTTTTATTTTCTCAATTGTCTTTTCATTCAAATGACTTCTTTTTGGCTGGGTGCCAGTGGCTCACGCCTGTAATCCTAGCTACTCAGGAGACTGAGATCTGAGGATTCCAAGTTCAAAACAAGCCCAGGCAGGAAAGTCCATGAGACTCTTTATTTCCAATTAACCACCAGAAAACTGGAAGTGGCGCTGTGGCTCAAGAGGTAGAGCACTTGCCTTGAGCTGAAGAGCTGAGGGACAGCCCCCAGGCCCAGAGTTCAGGCACCATGAACAACAAAAGACTTGGTTTTTTTCCCTTCAGGGCATGGAAGTTTCCTTAATTTGATGCAATCTCATTGGTCAATTCTTACTCTTCTTTCCCGAAATATTGGAGATTCCTGTTCAGAAAGATCTATGTCTTTGAGTGTTATGGCTATGTTTTCCTCTAGTAGTTTTGAAGTTGGGTTCTTACAGTAGGCTTGTTGACTCATATTGTGTTGGGTTTGTAGAGGGGTAAGGGATGGGGGGGAATCTGTGTGTCACTCCGGGGCAGGATGCACTTTACTGAGTACACCCCCTCTTGTGGCAGATGCCACTCCTGGGCTAGGGTGCACTCTTGAGTTCACCCCCTCTTGCAGAGGCTACTGAATCTGCTCCTTGCCTTAGGCAATGACTCAGAATGCCAGCTAACTTCTGCTCAAATTTGGCAATGTTTGCTACTGGATGCTGTGTTCACAACAGGTGAGGAGTCTTAACTCTCTTCCACATCTAGGGATGAGTTAGAACACTGGTAGATAACATGGGAGGGTCCAGGGGATTCACCGCTGTGATCAGGTATTCCCAAACAACTGTCAAATTTCATTGTTGCTCACAAGTCAAATCCCTTTGCAGCTTCACACATGTGTGTTCATACATACACACACTTGACATGAAATGTGTACACTTGCTGGGTGCTGGTGGCTCACATCTGTAATCCTACCTCCACAAGAGGCTGAGATCTGTAGATCACAGTTTGAAGCCAGTCTAGGCAGGTAAGTCCATGAGACTCTTATCTACAGTTTATCACCAAAGAGCCAGAAGGGGAGCTGTGGCTCAGTGGTAGAGTGCTAGCCTTGAGCACAAGAGCTCAGGGACAGCACCCAGGCCCTGAATTCAAGCTCCAGGACTGGTGAGTGCACCCACATGCATGTATACACACACACACACACACACACACACACACACACACACACACAGTGTGGACATTTAATTAGCATATTATGAAAGCTAAGTGTACAGGTCCATCTAGGAAAGGTTGAAGCCAGGTAAGGCACCAAATTTGCCAAAGAGAAAATTGATGTTTGGACAGATTTGCAAGATCAAGGCAGAATCTAAATTTGATAGTGACTGATTGAAATCAAGATCCAGTGGCCTAAGCTAGGTGCTGGTGACTCAAGCCTGTAATCCTAGCTACTCAGGAGGGACTGAGATATGAGGAGCAAGGTTTGAAGCCAGCTGGGGCAGGAAAATCTGTGAGACCTTTATCTCCAATAAACTACTCAAAAAAGGCTGGAAGTGGCACTGTGGCTCAAGAGGTTGAGCGCCAGTCTTGAGTCAAGGATAGCTCAAGGATAGCACCCAGGCCCTGAGCCGTAGGACTGGAACAACAACAACAACAAAAGAATCAGAGGCCTGATTCTAGTTGCTGAACAACTTTTCATGGGATAAGAACTGTCCTGCAGAGTTACTGAGAAACATAACCTGAAAGTTGGCCATGGTTACCTTCCTTCTAAGTGATCCAAACTAAATTCAAATTCATTCAGAGGGGCTGGGAAGGTGGTTCAGTGGTAGAGTGTTTGCCTTGCATGCATGAGGCCCTGGGTTCAATTCCTCAGCACCACATAAGTAGAGAAAGCCGCAAGTGGGGCTGTGGCTTAAGTGGTAGACAGCTAGCCTTCAGCTGAAGAGCTCACGGACAGCGTCCAAGCCCAGAGGTCAAGTCCCAGGACCCACAACAAAAGTAAAATAAAAAAATTCACAGAGTTCCTTTCACATCATTGCTTGGAAAGAAAATGTTGAAATTAAATACATAATGAGCCTGGTGCTGGTGGCTTATGCCTGTAATCTTAGCTACTCAAGAGGCTGAGAGCTGAGAATCCCGGTTCAAAGCTACCTGGGCAGGAAAGTCCTTGAGACTGTTATGTCCAATTAATGACTAGAAAAACCAGAAGTGGTGCTGTGTCTCAATGTTGTAAAGTGCTGTTCTTGAGTGAAAGAGTTCAGGGCCTTAATTCAAGCCCTGCTACTGACAGAAAAAAAAAAAGCAAAAACAAAAGACCATAATGAACAGTCCAGCCTTCTGTTTAGAAGGTGTGCACGGTGCTGCATGGAGGTGATCCTGGATGTGGCATGGGAGGTTCTCTGTTCTGATTGCAGCAAAGCCACCAACGTAATGAGAATCTGGCAAGTTTTTTTTTTCTAGACAGAACCAGCGATTCCCAGAGTAGAATAAAGACCTGTATATTATTTTTCTTTATCCAGTTAATACATTGTGATTTAGAATCCAGAGAGTTGCATGATGAATACCTGTATTTCTTCAAAGATATCTCTGTAGTCTCCTCGTTATTTCTCCCAATTCCTTTCTAGTTTTAAATCAGATTTCATAAATAATATGTATCACTTGTTTCACAAATATTTGGTATTTTATTATATTATTCCTTTGTTTTCTAGATGAACCTTGCAATTTATGGTGGTGTCATATCAATTTAGTATTTGTGGAGAAGAATCTGTAGGAAAGAAATAGATGTAAAGACTTATTAGCTGCCAAGACATACTCATAATGCATAACATAATCAAGGGTGTTTAACCTGACCATACTCATCCTCATAACACTGGAATTCTAAATTATTATCACCATTCTACATACGGATACACAGAGACTCAGAATCCAGGTTAGGCAGCTTATGTAATCCCTGGAGTATGTAGTAGAGAGTTATTGCAGAATAATATCTAAATCTGCTGCCATGGAGGAGGGTGGAACTTAATGATGCTTCTCTGTAGTGCCAGGACATAGCACAATTAGGGGATCCGGTTTTTGTTTGAAGTTAATCTCCCACCCCCGCCTTGTCACCACAGCCGGCAGAACTCTGATACCTAGAACACATCTGCCAGCATCATTACAAACAGCAGAAACTGGGGTGGCAGTGAGCAGGCTGCAGCGTTACAAGCCATTCTGGATGCTAACAAGCAACCGGAAAGGACTGTGGAAAGCATAATAGGATGGGAAGGAGCTTTTCCTCCCTGGTGTGAGGGATGTGACCAGGAAGAGAAGAAAGGAAGGGAATTAGACCGCTTGCAAGCTACTCAGGGAGACACCAGCCACACTGTGAGTAGAGTCTGGACATTAAGAGCAATGACCTCTTACCTGACCCTTAGAGCTGACTGGAGGTGAGCTATAGTGATTGCATCAGCTTATACATGCTTCTAGCCATCAAGTACTGCTCTCTGTATCAAATTTATACATGCTTCTAGCCATCAAGTATGGCTCTCTGTATCAAAATAGCACATGATCATTTTCATCAAGCTCTGAATTAAAGTAACCCATGCAGATCTTGTCTTATTCTTCTAAGTCTTCAAATCATAAATGAATGGCCCTATTAGGTGGCCACATCTACGGGTCTCTGGTTTGTTTACCATGTTGATGGGGTGACATAAACTACAGTTTGTGTCTGCAGCAAGACTGGAAGGAAGTTCTTCCAATAGGAGGAAAGGGAGAAGAGGGGAGCTTGTGGATGCTGTGTAAAAGGAAGGAAAATGAAGCTACTGTCCAGCGACTCTACTGCAGGAAGTAGCTTTAAAGCACAGTAATGCCCAATGGAAGTTTTTTATTTTTTATGTTCTCTTCTGTGGAATGTCTGGTGTAAACATCTTAATCTGCCTCCCAGCGCTCCTCAATTGAGTCTGCATGGGTCCCCAGTGCTTCTCCATTAATGGGTTCCTTGTGGGGACTCAGTCATGTGCTAAGCCTGACATCTGGCTTGGCTCTGGGCAAGGGCAGAGGTAGAAGTATAAGGAGGTCACGGGGATGACCTGAGTAGGGTATGCCCTTGATGGCGCTTCAAGGCAAGGTTTTGTTCTCTGGGAAGTAGTGGAGAAGACAGAATAAAGGAGAGCAGGAACCAAGAGAGGAAAGAAGGGGGAAGAACAGGGGGAGGGAGGAAAGGAGGGATGGAAGAATGGAGGACAGGAGTAGTGGTGCCCACAGGATGATTTTATGTAATGTTTGGCTAGGTAGAGTTTGGGAACTGAACCTGTTTCTCTAACCTCAAATCCCTTCATTTTCTACTTACAAGGCAAGTGTACAAAGACATACTCATTTCTAGTCAGCCCACGGCAAGAACTTGGTCTGTGCTGACTTCAGAACGCAGAGTGGATGAGTTGATTAGCTCTCCCCGCCCCCTTGCCTATGAAGAAATGCCTGGGATAGTCAACGCGGAAAGGGAAGAAGGGCTGTTTTGGTTCATGGTTTTGGAAGTCCATGGTCTCTGGGTGGTTCTGGAGCCTCTGGCAACCATAGCACATCATGATGCAGCATGTGATAAAACAAATGCTAAACTACCAGCCAGGAAGTACAGAGCAATAGGACCAGCCCTGGCGTCAATATTCCCAACGACCTAAGAACCTTCAAAGGCCCATAGCATCTCCCAGGTCTATCCTGTACATGGGCCTTCGAGTGCCACTCTGCACTGAACAGAGCAGAGGAAACATTAGTGGTTCTTGTTACCAGGAAGACCCCCAACCTCCCAGGAGCTCCATGCTGTAGATTTAGCTATAATTTCCACTGCCCTGGAATAGTCCAGTCTGCACTCACGCTTGTATGACCCCAGCATGAGTCTCCTTGCTACCCTCTTCCCTCCACTGTTTTGGCAATACTGAGGTTTGAACTCAGGGCCTTGTGCTTGCTAGGCAAGTGTTCTACCACTGAAGCTACATCTCCAGTCCTTGTCTCCCTTTGGCACAAAGTCCTTTACCTTTTTCAAGACCTTGTTTGCCTCATCCCACCCCTGTGGAATGGAACAATTCTTCTCCAAGTCTCCTCACTTTCTCTATGTCTGTCTTTGCTTGCCTGTGTGTCTGATATCCTAAGCCATCTGGGCATGCTCTGTACAGGCCTTGCACGATAGGGGGATAGACTAGTTCCCAATGTATGTTGATTGCTTTCAATTGAAAAATGATGTTTCTGCAACACCATGTGCAGTGAACCTAAGCAATTTGCCTTAACAAAGTGTTCTCTCTGGGGATGCCGCTGGGTGTGGCCTGTACCTGGCCCTGGGTTTTGCATCCTCAGCATCAGAATACAAACAAACAAACATGACTTGTAATACAAAGGGCTCTCTCTTGAGGTTCCTCTTGGAAAACAGGGGACAAGTCACATAGCACTGAATCCAGATGCTGCCAACCCAGCATTTACCACTCTCAGGTGCATGGGTAGCAGATTGTTCAGCAGACCTCTAGAAATACCACACCCACATCTTCCTGACACCTTCACTGACACAGACTCCCATCCTTTCAAGAAGTGTGTGTGGAAACAGAAGAGCAGTGTGGGAAATCAAGTGTCCTGCTGGGGGAAATTGTACCCAGTTATGCCACAGACACTTGCCCCCAAATGGAAACAAACACAAAATTACGGAGAGTCACATTCTGTTTTGTTTTGAAAGGCCCCACAGATGGCATCTAGATGAGAACATCTTTAACAAAAGAGCATTTAGTGCCAAATGGCGTATCCTCTTCCTGCTTCAACAGGCTTCTCCAAGTTCAACATTGTGTGAATATGAGAAGGGTATGGGGAAGATGAGAAAGAGGAGGAAAGCCATAGAAACAAGCAGACTGGAAAAGATAAAAGCAGACAGAAGGGCTGGGAAGGTGGCTCAGTGGTAGAGCGTTTGCCTTGCATGCCTGAGGCCCTGGGTTTGATTCCTCAGCACCATATAAGCAAAAGGAAGAAAAGCTGGAAGTGGCACTGTGGCTCAAGTGGTAGAGCGCTAGCCTTGAGCTGTAGAGCTGAGGGACAGCGCCCAGGCCCAGAGTTCAGGCCCCACGACCGGACCCCCCCCCAAAAAAAAAAGCAGACAGAGGGGCTGGGAATGTGGCTTAGTGCTTGCCTAGCATGCATGAAACCCTGGGTTCAATTGTGTCACAGTAGAATGTTAGCCTTGATCAAAAGGAGCTCATGGACAGTCCCCAGGTCCTGAGTTCAACCCCAGGACTGGAAGCAGAAGGAAGAGGAGGAGGAGGAGGAGGAGGGAGGAGGAAGAGGGAGGAGGAGGAGGGAGGAGGAGGAGAGAGAAATCCACAAAGACTGTGAAAGATAGAAATCCTGTGGGAGACCTAAGAGGCAGTATCAGGACATACAGAAGGATACGCATGGCTGGGCAGGATACTCGGGAAGGTGGAGACTATCAGGCTGGTCCAACACAGCCTTCATCCAAACTGGCCTCTGGTTTGCTCTGGGCTCCACAGCATCTGAGACAGTTTTTTATCTCTCTCTGCTACTCTGACACACTCTTCCAATTTCCGTTTGCCAAAACATGACAATGCTTTCAGATATGGAAAAGGGAGCATGGAAAGGAAGCAGCAAGCAGAAGTTTCAGAATGACAGAGTCAAAACAGACTCAAGAAAAGAGGACACAGAGAGCCCTGCGAAAGGCAAAGGCGGGAGTGGGGAGAGAGATACTGTCTCTAGGAAGCCATTTCCACATTCCAGAATAGAGCTTACTAGGAGCAGGGATGGTCCTAGTGGAGTGAGTGCTTTTCCATATTCCTCTCTGCAACTCTCATGTTGAAGGCTAAGGCCACCTGCTTTTACCACTGATCCTGCCTTTTAATATGCAAGTCAAATGGCTCAGGGGAAACAGGTAAACCTACAGTACTTACTGGCCTGGTACCTTGTAATTAAATGCCAGTGCTTCCACAAAACAATGAGTAAGAAAACAAGGAATAAACATGATAAAGCATATAGAGAAAGATAAAACAAATAGCATGAGATACTAAGCATCCTTGTCCTTGGTAGGATGCTTAAGCTTTTTGCTTATACATTTACTTGGAGCCTGGTGCCAATGGCTCATGCCTGTAATCCTCGCTACTCAGGAAGCTGAAATCTGGAGGATTTCAGTGTGAAGTCAATTTGGCTGGGTAGAAAAGTCTAAAAGACTCCTTCTCCAATGAACCAGCCCAAAGCTGGGCTGACGGCATGGCTCAAGTGGTAAAGCACTAGTTTTGAGCAAAATAAAAGCCCCCTTCCCAGGCATGGTGGGACACCCAGTTTCCCTCTCTGTATCTGCCTTGGAATTCTCCTCCACCCTTGCGCCCATTGCTGAATGTACAGCACCACTTTTTGTGTTTGCTGGAGCTTGGTTGTCTTCACCCCACATCGACCCAATGGTGGACACAACCCTTCTTCCCAATCCACACAAAGCTCCACCATGGCCATTGTGTGTGATCCTCTCACTAGCAATTCTGGAGCAGAGAGCAGGAGGCAGTTGCTCATCAGAGCCAGAAAGCACAAAGGGAAGATGCATACATTCAGTCGCCTTTCTGTAGCTGCACGAGGTTGGTTCCAGGACTCCGTGGATTCCAAAAACACAAGAATGTGCAAACATTTTTTAGTATAAAATGGTGTCGTATTTGCATGTAAGATATGCACGTCTTCCCATGGCCTTTGATCCAACTCTAGATTATAGTACTTAAGATAATGTAATCTTATGTAAATATTTTTCAACTGAGTCATTTAGGGAGTATTAACAGAAAAAAAAATAGTCTCTACACATTTGACAGAGACACCATTTTCCCCTGATGTGTTCAGTCCAACTTTGGTTGAGTCGAAGGATATGGACCCAGATACCTTTTGAAAGCAAAACTTAACAAAACCTTGGTTTGCTGTTACATTTTGAAACTGAATGCTATATGTAAATGTCTTGTTTTTTGGTTTTAAACCAGTCTTGGGCTTGAACTCAGGGCCTAGGCTCTGTCCTTGAGCCTCTTTTCCTCAAGGCTAGCACTCTACCACTTCAGCCACAGGGCAGTTTCCAGCTTTTTCTTTGTATATGGTACTGAGGAATCAAACCAAGGGTTTCATGCATGCTAGGCAAGCACTCTACCACTAAGCCACATTCCCAGCCCCACATCTTGTTCTTATAATGGTTTCTCTAAGGAAGTGAGAAAATTGAAGGATGGATACTATTGCTTTGAAAAGCCCCATGTACCAAAATCTCCAGCTTATGGTTTTCTGACTGGCCATTGCTTCTCAAGAGTCAGCCTCTGTCCCTTTGTCCCCTGCTTAGAGGATGACCGTCCCTCCACCACCCTCTCCCTCCACACAAAGTGAATACATCTCTCCTTCTTATGCAGAACCATACCCTTCTTGCTACATTCTGTCCTCTGCTTCAAAATCGTGGGGCTGTGTCTAGCTTAGGAGAGAAGCTTGACTTGGCTAAGTGAAAATTCATTTGCACCCAGAGGGCCATTACGGTAGCAGAGAGAAGAGCACTGCAGAGTGCATGGTTTATGTGACAAGTTTTCAAATTCTGGTTATTCTGAAAGGCAGCACCATCAAAGAGGCCCATGTGCCTGTATGTCACGCTCGCGGGGACAGCTTGTATAGATAGCCTGCCAGGCCTGCCACAGGAAGCGGTCCCCTTCAAAATGAGCTGTAAAAGGGCTGCTGCCTGTTTTCCTCCCTGGTCACTGGTCTGAAGGGGGGCAGCTAAGAAGGTAAAGAAGTCTTCCCCCAGCCCATTGCCCACCTATTGTCCTTGGTATTCCTCACTCAGCACCCTGCTGACAGTTCTGTTCAGTCTCTTCTGCTCCATTCAGTCAGTCTCTCTGGTCCCAGATCTCAACTTACTTTGTTCTCTCCTTTGCCTGCCAGAGTCCAGGATCTTCCTTGGTTCCCACATTCTGTGTTGTATGAATGAGGCTCAGCTGCCTCTGTCTGTTTAATTCCTCTACTATCACAATTCTCACATTTCTTGTTTTATTCGTATATATTTGTTCTACAGCATAATGGGGTTTGTTGTGATATCATACAGGAAAATACCATACTTTTTTTTTCTGTATGTGTCCTGGTCCTTGGGCTTGAACTCATGGCATGGGCGCTGTCCCTGAGCTTTTTTGCTCAAGGTTAGCACTCTACCGCTTGATTCACAGCTCCACTTGCAACTTTGGGGTGGTTAATTTGAGGTAAGAGTCTCACAGACTTTCCTGCCTAGGCTAGCATCATACTTTGATCCTCAAAGATCTCAGTCTCTTGAGTAACTAGGATTACAGATATGAGCCATGGGTAGCCATGGCTACTTTACTGATGTTGGTCCCTCCTATTTCCCTCCTTGTCGTCCCCTCTTCCTTCACCTTGATACCTTTTCTCCTTTCTAAGAGTTTCCTTTCAACTTTCAAGAGTCCTCACATTGAAGGAAATACGTGATATTTTTCTTTCTGAAAAATATGGTTTCCTTCTAGGTTATTTTACTGGACATAAAAATCAGCAAGTTCCACCCAGTTTCCTGAAAATAATATGCCTTCCTTCCTTCTTCCTTCTCTGCCTTCCTTCTTCTTTACAGTTGAGTAAGACTCCACTATGTATACCTACCACATCATCTTTATCCATCTGTCAGATGACAAGCACATAGGCTGATTCTACAACCTAACTATGATGAGGACTGACTGCCATGGATAAATAAGTCTGTGCAGGGATGTTTAGACATGATTGTATCTTCTCAAGAAATCTACAAATTCAGAGCCGGTTGGTGCTTCTCTATGGAGATGTAGAGTGCCTGTGAGGAGCCAGGAAGTCCAGATACCAGCGATGGATCCCCTGGTGGGAACAAAGGTACTATTCCTCAAAGACACTTCCTGATGCCCAGGGCTAACAGGCCCAGCCCTGAGGTGTACCACTGCAGACCTAACTGTTCATCCTGGCCTAGCCAGTGTCCTTCTTTTGGATGGAGTCTATTACATGAGCTTGGAGGACACAGAACTTTTGGGAACCACCATTATTCATGCTTACTGGCTGTCACAGCTCACCTGCAGGAAGAGAGAACAAACCCAAGACAAACCAGAGAAGCAGAGGCAGTGGTAGCCAGGATGCTGAGGTCAAGGGTCAGTGGTCCCCAGAGGGGCCATGGGGACAGCCTTCCTGAGACCCTCTGCTGGATGAGGGTTTCCTTTGCCAATGTTGGTTTTGGCTTTCCAAACTACTACAATTGCTTCAATTATTTTATGCTTCAATGGTCACGAGTTGGTTTGCTATCGCTTAAAACTCAATGGAGCCTAATTAACCAAAGGTCCAGAATTTGTCTTGACCTTTGATATTATGAATTGGTGTTAGAAATTGTGCCAGGCCCAAAAGAAATGGAAACAGACATGGTGGCCTCCACTCTGGAAGATCTCAGAAGGTAGGTGAAGAGACAGGTCAGTCATTCTCTATCCTTAGAGTTCCAAGTTCCCGGACTTCCCACCCAGGTCTCGTCCTGGCCCACAGGGACAGCGGCTGGCTGTCCCCAAGCCCATGTTAGGGTCATAAAGACTTTTTGGAAGCCAGGCACTGGTGGCTCAGGCCTGTAATCCTAGTTAAAACTCAGGTGGCTGAGATCTGAGGACCATGGTTCAAAGCCAGCACAAGTAGCAAAGTCCATGAAACTCTTATCTCTAATTAACCACCAAAAGCTGGACGTGGAGCCATGGCTCAAGTGGTAGAGCACTTGCTTGAGCATGAAAACTCAGGGACAGGACCCAGGCCCTGAGTTCCAGCCTTGAGACTCAGTAAATAAGTAAGTAAATAAATAAATATCTTTTTAGTCTTATGCTCTTAGGAGCATGGGCAGAAATTTTCAAAAGCTTCTCTGTGATTTCAATGCCCTTCAGATAAACTTCATCAAATGTCAAGAAGATCCAATCAGAGGGTCTGGAGAGTAGCAAGTGGATGTTTGTCAAACACTGCTGCCAAGTAAGACTACCCTGCAAGGCCATTACTGTCCTTTCTTCTTCCTCCTTATCATAAGCTGACTTTCTAAATAAGCTTCCATATTAGTGAACAGAATGAGCCAAAGGTAAGGACTCATGAAGACAAGGCAGTAAAAGTACTCAATAGATTTCATTTTCACTTAATTCCTTTCTATGGAAGATAATTGTAGAACCTCAGGTTCCCAAGAGGCTGGTCTTCCAACAGCAGTCTGGCCACCAAAGGTCGGGACCTGCACATTTAAGGCTACATTCACTCATTCCATAAACTCTTCCATGCAACAGTGAGCCAGCATTGTAGGTGTGGTCACAACCCATGCCCTCAGGATATGACAATCTAGTACAGGGGTTTTCAAAGGGACAGAGGTCCCAGCAGCACCTAGAAAACTTTATAAGTGCTGTTCCCTAGATTCTACCCCAAGGTGCTTTTAGAGCACTGTGGAGATTGACAACCTCTGGTCTGCAGCGAGAGGACGATGGATGCTCAGGGAGCTCTAGGAAAAGTTGAGCACATGATGAGAGAAGACTGTTCAAGGCCCTCTCTACTAGACTAGGAAAACACACAAAGTTTCCTCAGGGACACAAAGCTCCGCTCAGACCTGACAGGTCATGGCAACTGGCCACATGATAACATTGGGAAGATGGAAGAAAAGAATACAGCCAGGAGTCTGTGGTTTATGCCAGTAATCCCAGTTATTCAGGAGGCTGAGATGTGAGGCTCAAGGTTCAAAGCCAGCCCAGGCAGGAAAGTCCATGAGAGACTCATGTCTCCCATGAACTACCAAGAGACAGAAGTGGAGCTGTGGCTCAGATGATAGAGCGCTAGCCTTGAGCACAAAAGCTCAGGGTCAGCACCCAGATCCTGAGTTCAAGCACTAGTACTGGTATCAAAAACAGAAACAGACAAAAAGAGAGTTCTGAAGAAAAAGAACATTCAGTAAATTCTGTTACAAAAGTCGGGGGAGGTGAAAGGATAGGGAGAGAGCCTGGTATGTTAGGAAACATCAGAAGGAATTGCCAAAATAAAAGAGGAAAAAGTAGGAAGCAATAAAAATTGAGTGAGGCGAGGTTAAGCAAAGATCAAACCAAGAAGAAGAAGAGGTGGTGGAAGATTATTTGATCTGTAATCCCGAAGGCACCATGAGGTCGGCTGCCAGGGACAGAAGTCACCAGATATGCTGGAAACACAGCAGAGTCTCTCTTTCTCTTCAGAACAACAAGTCCATAAATAGGACTGGCCTGGAATAACAGCCGGCTCCGGTGTACAGATGAGCGTGTTAATGATGGGTCATTTCTCCTTCTAAAATCTTGCCTCTACCTGGTCACTGTGTGAGATATTCAAACACGTCTCTCCTCAGGAGATCAAAGCAGCTGCCATCTTCTCATTAACCTTCCCTCACCATCCCTGAAGAAGACAGAAAGGCAAATTAGATTAGGGGACTTTTAAAACACTTAACATTTGAAAGACTTGTCCAAAACTCAGCGTGATAATATGGGGAGACACCAAGTTCTGCAAGTGCTTTTGGTTTTTTGTTGTTGGTTTTTGTTTCTTTGTTTGTTTTATACCCCTGTCTAGTCTGAGGCTTCAATTCATCTCTAAGATGACATTGTCAAGAGGTCAGCTTAGAATATGTCTGCAGAGATGGCAGCTTGCAGATTCAAGCTAACCTGTCCGTAGAAGAAAAAAAATCAGAGGAGAATGAAATTGCTTTTTTTGCTCAGAGAAACTCTTCAATTTGTGTTTCAGGGTAATTGTTAATGCATAAAACTTAGCTGTGAGAACAAATCAAAGAAAGGTTGGACAAATGGGATTGCATGAAGTTGCAGAGCTTCCGCATGGCAAACGACATAGCTAGCAAGATCAATAGAAAGGCCACAGATTGGGAGAAGATCTTCACTAGCCATACAACAGACAAGGGTCTCATATCTAAAATATACTTGGAACTCAAAAACTTAAATCCCCCAACAACAAATCCTCAAAGAAACAACTGCCCAATAAATAAGTGGGCTAAAGACTTAAAGAGAAACTTCTCTGAAGAAGAAAGAAGGATGGCCAATAGACACATGAAGAAACGCTCAACCTCCCTAGCCATAAAAGAAATGCAAATCAAAACAACATTGAGATACCACCTCACCCCAGTTAGAATGGCTATAATCAAGAACTCTAATAACAACAGATGCTGGAGGGGATGTGGACAGAAGGGAACCTTACTTCATTGTTGGTGGGAGTGTAAACTTGCTCAACCACTTTGGAAAGTAGTATGGAGGTTCCTCAAAAGACTCCACATAGAGCTCCCCTATGACCCAGCAATCCCACTTTTGGGCATTTACCCAAATGTTTACAAACAAGACCACACTAAAGCTACCAGCACAACTATGTTTATTGCAGCATTATTTACCATAGCTAAGATCTGGAACCAACCCAGATGCCCCTCAGTAGATGAATGGATCAAGAAAATGTGATATATATACACAATGGAATTCTATGCCTCCATCAGAAAGAATGACATTGCCCCATTTGTTAGGAAATGGAAAGACTTGGAAAAATTATATTAAGTGAAGTAAGCCAAGGCCAAAGAAACATAGGTCCCATGGTTTCCCTTATTTGCAATATCTAGTATATGTATGAGTCAAGCTGAAAAGGTCAGATAAGGTGATGTTAGGAAAATGAACCCTAAGATATGTATTTAAATGTTTTTTTTCTTTCATGCAATTGTTTCTAACTCATTTATAAGATTATATCTTTGTTGCTTTGTATGTCCCTCCCCCACAGTATAAACCCTGCTTTCACAGTATTTGATGTCATTATAATTTGTGGAGGGGAAGGGGAAAAACGAAAAACAGGTCGTTTAAAAAAGGATACAGGTGGACCCGTTGCAGCAATGAGAAGTACAAGTTGTCATGTTGAAAATGAACTTTACAACTTTGGTGGGGGAAGGGGGGATTGAGTGGGGGGGCGGGGGAGGCTGGGAAGGGATGTGAAGGGTAAAGAAAGGAGTCTACAATGCTTGATAGGAAATGTACTCATTATCTTGCCCATGTAATTGTAATCTCTCTGTACAGTATGTTCACAATAAAAAAAAAAGAAATGTATTCATATACTAGATATTGCAAATAAGGGAAACCATGCAGAAAAGGTCAGATAAGGTGATGTTAAGGAAATGAACCCTAAGATATGTATTCAAATGTTTTTTTTTCTTTCATGCAATTGTTTTTAACACATTTATAATATTATTTCTTTGTTGCTTTGTATGGCCCTCCCCCACAGTATAACCCTTGCTTTCACTGTATTTGATGTCAGCATAATTTGTGGAGGGGAAGGGGAAAAACAAACCGTTTAAATAGGGATACAGGTAGGCCCATTGCAACAATGAGATGTACAAGTCGTTACGTCAAAAAGGAACTTTACAACTTTCGTGGGGGGCGGGGAGGAGGACGATGGGAAGGGATGGGAAGGAGAAACAAAGGGGGAGGATACAATGCTTGATAAGAAATGTACTCATTATCTTGCCTATGTAATTGTAACTCCTCTGTACAGTATTTTCACAAAATAAAATAAATACTAATAGTTTCTGTAAAAAAATAAAAAATAAAAAATAATAAAAAAGAAATGTACTCATTATCTTGCCCATGTAATTGTAACTCCTCTGTACAGTATTTTCACAATAAAAAATTAAAAATTAAAAAATTAAAAAAAAAAACTTATCTGTGAGAGAAATGCTTGGCTCCTGGGTAGAAGGGGTAGGGGTGGGGAAGGAACTGGGCCAACTCTTCTACTACTAACAAAAATCACCCTAGACTGTTTTTACTTTTCCCCTCAATGGGTGAGTTGCTTATCTAAAGCTAAAACACTGGTGACTTTGATCTGACCTGATGAATTGTTGCTAACCAGCAGCCACATTGGCTGTATTCAGTTTTGGTCAGTCAACTGTCTTCCATAAGCAAGAGCCAAATTCCTCTATGACCAGAACTGATTTTTCTCCCATCTTTGCCTCAAAGTACTTCTCACCTGATCACTGGAAAAACAGGTGTGAGGGCTGGGCTCAGTGGATCATACTTATAATCTCAGCTACTTGGGAGATATCAGATGTAGGATACGAGTTCAAGGTTGGTGCAGGCATGAAAATAGTTAATGAGGGGGAGGATGGGAGGGGATGAGAAGGGGAAACAAAGGAGGAGGCTACAATGCTTGATAAGAAATGTACTCATTATCTTGCCCATGTAATTGTAACCCCTCTATACAGTATTTTCACAATAAAAAAATAAAAATGAAAAAATATTTAATGAGACACTGTCTCATAAAACCAAGCCAGTACATCTCTGTAATCCCCGCTACAAGGGAAGCAGAACTAGGAAGAAAGCTGAGTACCAGCGTTATCATGGATTCTAAGTGCAACGCTTGACTTGATTAGAGGGTGACACAAAGTTACCAAGCATATCTATCACTCCTGCTCAATCTTTTTCCTGACCTCAGGCCCTTCTCACCCTGCATGCCCTGCTCTGTGGAGTTGGAGCAATGACAGCTCCTCCCAGGGCCACTGTGGGCCTTCCCTGGAATGTCACTATGTCCTCTCTGTCATTGGAAACCTGCGCTGCCCTCCTGCCCCATCCATGCCCCGCCATCTAAAGAGCATTTTCCCTGGGAGTGAACAGTCCAAGCTGAAGATGGATTCTGGCTTTATGTCTTCATGCTTTTCCACATGTTATGTGTTCACCCCTATTTTGTCAACTCTTGCCCAAACAAATGCTGCCAGTGTCCCCCAAGGTCTAGCAGCCTAAAGGACTGATATTGGAGATACTGGGGTGATTGTCATATTTTAGAGTTGCTCTTTTTCAATCAGGGGTCTGAACAGAGAAAAGTGAAGCTTCTAGGAGGTCATCATTTTCCCTCTATTCTACGTCTGATTGGGGTGTGTAACGTGTTGGGGGGGGTGACTAAGAGCGAGGTGTCAGGAGTCACACCCTGGGAGGGGCAGACTGAGGTCTGGACAGGGGCTCTCTCTCCCTTCAGCCCTAGAATTCAAAGAGCCCCAAGGCAAGAATCCAAAGCAAAATTACCAACACACATTTTGCTTCCCATCAAGTGAGGTTCAATTTAGACCAGGATGATGTTTCTGAAATTCCATTTAATATAAATTTTGTTTTGTATGAGCTAACAGATGAGGTCTAAAGGCTGCAGAGCTAAATGGGCTTCGCTTTATATCAGAAGTAACATGGGAAGATGACAGGCTTCCAGGATCCTAGGAGGAAGAGAATAAAGTCTATACTTAGGTATTTTTAAGGTAAAAGAAACATAATTTTGAACTCTAGGGGCTGCTGATCTGAGCTTGTTTGTTTTGTCCCGGTCCTAGGACTTGATCTCAGGGCCTGGCCGCTGTCCCTGAGCTTTATTTGCTCAAGACTAGCACTTTATCACTTGAGCTACAGCTCCACTTCTGGCTTTTTTATAAAAAAAATTCATGGTAGTAATTGGAGATAAGTGTCTTACATATTTTCCTGCCTGAGTTGGATTCAAACTAGATCCTCAGCTCTCAACCTCCTAACTATATAGGGTCACAGGTATGAGCCACCAGTGCCTGCCCCCTCCCATGCCTTCTTTGATAGCCTCTACAAGGCTGCCCTTTAGTTCCACCTTGACCTTGACCGTGTCCTCCAGAGTCTAACTCAGTTACCAGCTTAACCAATAATCAGTCTGAATTCTCATGGCCATGTTGGAGAACATGCTGCCAAGCTGGACATCATCTCTTGTATTACACAAATGACAAGCGTATGCACAAACACAGCCAAAATGCTGCCAATCTCTGGCAGTTGAGGAATAAAACAAGAGGAGCCTAAGAGCAGACAAGTTCCCTGTAATAGTGTCCGATGAGAAACCATTCCTCTTCCATTTGCAATCAATAATTAACAAAAGAGCCATTCCTGAAATTTTATCTTGATGGCCTCAGAATTTAGCCTGCCAGAATAAGTCATAGTAAGAATAAGTGGTCCACATCATTAACTTACTTTGATGTCATTACCTCTGCCCTGTATGTGTTTTTTTAATGATATATCAATGGTGCATACCAAGGAAATCTGAGTTTCGCTGAGTGACAAGCATTCTGCCTCCCCAGAAACCTGAGCATTCCTCTGCCACTTCTGATTTCATTCCATGGCCACTGACATGCAGATGAGCTTGTTGCAAAAAATGGAACAAGCTTGCAGCCACTGTCACCAGAGGACTGTCAACAGACAAGACCTGAGATGTCATCAAGTCAGCTGGTTCAAACCTCTTATTATATGATGAGAAATGGGAGGAGAATGAACTATATTAAGAGGAGCATTGTCACCAGATGCTGGTGGTTCATGCCTGTGATCCCAGCTACTTAAAAGGCTGAGATCTAAGGAGAGTGGTTCAAAGCCAGACTGGGCAAGAAAGTCCATGAGACTCTTATCTCCAATTAACCACCAGAGAACCAGAAGTGGTACCGTGGCTCAGAATGGTAGAATGCTAACCTTGAGCAAAAGACCTCAGGGACAGTGGCCAGACCCTGAGTTTAAGCCCCACAATTGAGAAAAAAAACAAAAACAAAAAAGGGAGTGTGAAGCCCGAACAAAATATAACATAGCCATTTTAGCTTAGATTCTATCCTGTTAAGGCACTATAACTGAAACTCCAGGAACTGTATCAGCAACTCCCTTTGGGCCCAAATTCCAGGAACCTTTACAGTACCCTTTACGGTACCCTTTACAGTAAATTCCACAAAGTAGAGCTAAGTTCCAAATGTTCCTGCAAGATAAAGACCACTTGGTTGCAGCTCAGATCATTTCAAAGAGCATCAGCCCCAAGAACCAGCCAACCCCCAGTCCCTGGTCGGTTCCTGCACGAGTTAAACTAATCATCTTTTAGAATTATTTTATGAATTTCCCATGGTGTGATATGATTTGCTATGTGATACTATGGTGTATAGAATGCCCCAGAAATCCTGTAAAAACCCTGCTGAAGGAAGGGTCATGGCTCTCAACTCTGACCTGCTGGCGTCGGTGATCGTTTTAAATCCAGGCTGGAGCTTGTAATAAACAACTCTCATGTGCTTGCTTCATTATTGCCTATCAATTGCTTTGCTGAACTCTCTTGTGTTTTGTAGAGAGAATCATTAGAGACATTTGCTTCCGAAAATAAAATTACAGTAGCCAGAAATCACAGCATCCTAACCAACAGTTTTTATCTCTCAAACTACTACCCTGCATACATACAAAATATACATCACCCTGAGTAATCGCCTTGCATTGTGAATAATTAGATATGTGACTCCATAACTGTCCAGGTCAGACAGTCCATACCAGCTGATCCTCCCTCCCAACTGAGGGAAGGGTTCTCTGCCAGTGTTCTCTGGCCAAATGCAGGGAAAAGCCTTTTATTTCTGTCCCTGCCAGCTCCAACAATTCCACACTGAAATCCCCAACCTGCTCTATGTTGGAATGCTGGCTCTCTGCAGAGGTTTAAACCCTAGGACCTCTCCCTGGCCTTCTTTCAGCCCTCAGCCCCAACCACTCATCTGTGCACCTGACTCCTGCTTCAACCCACCTGTACCCCCACCCCAACATCTCTGCTTAGCCTTGTCCTGCAGCAGCTGTTCAGCTCACTGCTGGCTCACAGCTGAAGTACAAGTGAAGAACTTTGGTTCTCACCTCCCAAGGCAAATGCCAGCCCTCTGACAATTCCCAATAGTTTATTTCTGCTTGGTGACAAGCTGGGGGCAGATGCTGGGAATTGTGCCTGAAATGGTTCTGAATTGTGCCAGAAATGTGCTGTGTCTCAGTGGTAGAGTACCAGCCTTGAATAAAAGAAGCTCAAGGCCAGTGCCCAGGCCCTGAGTTCAAGCCCCAGGACTGGCAAAGAAAAACAAAACAAACAAAAAAAAACTGAAAATTTATGCAGTACAATGATCTTTTTTGCTAAAGGAAAACAATAGCTGCTTACAGAGCAGAAGAGCCTTTCTTTCAGAATAGTTTCTCCATGAACATGTAGGGTATATATCTCCTTTAGGATTCTGTTTTTCTATTTTCAGTATTTTTCTCTAAAATGCTCCTTAAGGGCTCACTTGAGTTTACTGCCTGGCCAATCTGGGTGATTTGGGGGCTTGAGTGATGGCATTTTATGTCCTGTCCATTCAAAAGTGACTGCCTTTCAGATAGGATTGTCAGCACATGCAGAAGCATGGTTTAATGATAAGGTCTGGCACAAAAGTGCTTAAATGTTTAAGTAGCAATGAATATTGAAACAGCCCAAGAGTGACCAAAATCCGTGCAAGATTTGGGGTTCTTGTAAACACAAGGGGGAGCCATAGCCTCTAACCATGAAATCAGGCACTTCAATCATTGCCTGGGGTAGTCTGCAAATGGGGGTGCAAGTGCATGTACCCTTTGTTTTGAAATTGTATTCCATGTTTCTTAATATTGTGTTTGCGTGGAAGATTTATTTTTTTCAAATTTTAATACCCAATTATGAGTTTGTTAATATTTAAGTCAAATTAGCATACTTCCAACTTGCATACACAGCCACACAGTGTTTTCATCAGGAAGAATGAAAGGAAAACAATCTGAGACGGATATATTTGTGTGTGGGTGTGTGTGATTGTGTATGTGTATTTACAAAGGCTAGCCATATTTGTATATGTGTATTTGTGTGCACACATATGTGTATTTATGTTAATATTATGTCTATATAATATATATATGGTGTATATGTGTGTTTATATGTATTGATTGAGACATTTCTCTATTCCTTGGTCTTTATATTATTCATCTCCTGCTGCTCTTTGCCTAAGTCTGCAGACTAATGGCAAAATAAATATGAATTTTTTTTTTGGTTGGTCGTGGGACTTGAACTCTAGGCCTGGGTGCTGTCCATGAGCTCTTCAGCTCAAGGCTAGGACTCTACCATTAGAGCCACAGTGCCTCTTCCGGCCATTTCTGTTTATGTGGTGTTGAGGAATCGAACCCAGGGCCTCATGCATGTGAGGCAAGCACTCTACCACTGAGCCACCTTCCAGCCCCAAAATATGAATTTCTGTTGTAGGTTTATTTGGCCTCTTTTGCCCCCAGCTGCTAAAATAAATCTGTCAATACTGTTCATGGTCTCCGCTCCTAAAACAAAATGACCTAAAAGTAACACAGGGCAGAAAATTCTCAGCAGTGTGAGGCTGTGGGCAACCAGGTACAGGAAAATTCAGACACTTGGCTGTGGTGACTCCTGGCACTGCCATCCAGACATTAATTTGTTTGTTCCGGGACACCCAGAATTTCTCTAGGCTGCTCTATTTCCCTGTAGTGAATAATATTGTATATTTGTTGTTAGTTGGTGAGATGACTAATCTTTTTTTTCTTTTCATGTTTGTGGTGAAAGTACTGGGTTTGTATTCAGAGTTTGGGCCTTGCTAGGCAGGCATTCTATATCTGGATCCACACCAATAGCACTTCATGCTTGCCGAGCATCTCAACTATTTGCCTGGACTGAGCTCCCCCTACTTTTGCCTCCTATGTAGCTGGGATGACAGGCGTGTGCCTAGATGATTGGTTCAGATGGGGGAGGGGATCTCACTAACTTGTTTTTTTGCCTGGGCTGGCCTAATATCTTTATCCTCCCACATTTTTACCATCTGAGTAGCTGGGATTACAGAAGGGAGCCACCACACCCATCCATGACTGCCTTAATAGAAAGAAGCTGATGGAAGGCTGATAAACTCAAGTCATCTACCCACAGGACAGTCTGGGTTGCTGGGCAAGATTCACCTATGCCTAGCTTCAGTCTGCAGCATCAGAGCAGCTCCAAAAATGAAGCCACAGCTATGTTTATTAATGCTGTGTGCGTCTTGACCTTGACTGCACCCCTGGATGAAACAGCCCTCAGTGGATTCAACATCCACACTTTCTGAACCAAAATACATCACTTGATTCAAAGAGATTTGTGAATTTTGGGATATTGGGGGAAAAATGAGTGTTGATATTTGTGAAATCTCTTTAAAAAATGCCTTCCTTGTAATACTTCCAAAATTAATATACAAATTCAATGTAATTCCTATTAAAATCCCATTGACGTACATCACTGAAATACAGAAAACAGTCCAAAAATTCATATGGAACAACAAAAGACCTAGAATAGCCAAAACAATTCTAGGGAATAAAGACAACATGGGAGGGCTATCCATGCCGAACTTCAAACTCTACTACAGAGCTATAATAACAAAGACAGCATGGTACTGGCACAAAAACAGACCCGAAGACCAATGGAACAGAATAGAAGATCCAGAAATAAATCCACAGGTCTACAGCCAGCTGATATTCGACAAAGGAGCCAAAGATATACAATGGAAGAAACACAGCCTCTTCAACCACTGGTGCTGGGAAAACTGGGCAGCCACATGCAGAAAACTAAAAGTGGACCCCAGCCTATCACCATGCACCAACATCAACTCAAAATGGATTAAAGATCTTAACATTAAACCTGAATCTCTGAAACTACTGCAGGACAGAGTAGGAGAGACACTTGAACTAATAGGCGCAGGAAGGAACTTCCTGAACAGAGTCCCAGGGTCACAACAAGTTGGAGAGAGACTCGACAAATGGGACTACCTTAAAATAAAAAGCTTCTGCACAGCTAAATCTATCACAACCAAGGTAGAAAAAATATTTACCAGCAATATATCAGACACAGGGTTAAAATCCTGTATATACAGGGAACTCAAGAAACTAATCCCTCCCAAACCTAACAAACCAATTACTAAATGGGCAAGGGAACTAAAGAGGGACTTCTCAGGTGAAGAAATAAAAATGGCAAAGAAACACATGAGGAAATGTCCATCATCCCTGCTGGTGAAGGAAATGCAAATAAAGACAATCCTGAGATACCACCTTACCCCAGTCAGAATGTCCCACATCCATAAATCAGCCAACGACAAATGCTGGAGGGGATGTGGTGAAAGAGGAACCCTATTACACTGCTGGTGGGAATGTACACTTATACAACCACTTTGGAAAGCACTCTGGAGGGTCCTTAGAAAGATAAAGATTGACCTCCCTTATGACCCAGTAATACCACTTCTAGGCATCTACCCTGAACAACAGGAACCAATATAAAAGGACACGTGCACCTCCATGTTTATTGCAGCACTGTTCGCAATAGCTAGGATATGGAAACAACCCAGATGCCCCACCACAGATGAATGAATACAAAAATTGTGGTATCTATACACAATGGAATACTATGCAGCCATTAGAAATGACAAAATAATGGCATTTGCAGGGAAATGGATGGAGCTAGAAGGAATCATGTTGAGCGAGGTAAGCCAAGAGCAAAGAGACAAACGGTACATAGTCTCCCTGATAAGTGGATGCTAAAACCAAAACGTTAGGTGATACGACAGAACTAACAGGACTTAAGAAACAAAGAACTCTGAACCACTACTAAATATCCCCATGCTGCTGATCACATGTATGGGGTATATGTGTACAACTTTATATGTTATAGACTGTGATAGACAATTTGCTCCAGGAAAGTTAGAATGAACTTGTGACTTTAAATGAGCATCATTATTCCACAATACTGTGAAATTTGGGAAATTATGTAATCACTTAATCACAATTTTAAAAAAAAGAACCTGGGGAAGGTTGGGAGGAAAGGGATGGTAGGGGGAAAACAATGGAGGGGGTAACAATGCTCAATAGGAAGTGTACTCATTACTTTATTCATGTAACTGTAACCCTCTGTATAGTATCTTTACAATAAAAAATTTAAAAAAATGCCTTCCTTGGAAGGAAAAAAAAAGAATAATACATTGCAATAGATTTTTCTACCTAAGAAAATCCCATACATGACTTAGAGCCACATACTTCCCCATGATTGGCGAGCACAGATCCAGGATCTATAACTCCCTGGCCTTGGCGGTGCCATCCTTTTATGTACAGTGCAAAGTCTCCTTACCCCCCTACATAAACAAAGGCATTCCTTTCAGTCTGATGGAAAAATACAAGGAACACATCATTGAGCAAAGGCTCGTTTCAATCAAATCTGGAGGAATGGTGAGTCACAACAGGCCTGGAAATCTACCTTTTGAGTTGCACAGTCACATCTGGATGGGTTTATGTTTGATTGTTTCTCTTCTTGAGAGGACCAGAGCGCTGCTGAGAAACCAGAGAATTCTGCCAGCCCAGCATTGGAGGGAATAGTCAGTAGACAGCAGAGGACAGAACGCTGGGATGGCAACATCTGTGAGCCAGGCCTCTGGAGAGCTGGCTTAAATCTTGCAGATAGAAAGTAGAAGCCAGAAAAATAAGGTATCACCTTTGCCTGATTCAGTGGGAACAAATACCTTCCTGAGCAGTCCCCAAATCTTGTAGACATGAGAACTGCTCCACCCATCTTCATGTAGAAACACTGCTCCAAAGAAGAGTCAACCAAAAGATCAGAATGACTAGTCATAATGGAGCCATTTGGCAGTGTTCTCAGTTCTCCATCAAAAGGTCATTGGAATTGCAAACAGCTGACACACATGCCAAGTTGTTTGCAGGAAAAATTGCTTGTCACAATGAAGTCCTCTTGTCTTGGACAGGTTTGCTCATCTGCTTGTTTGCACAAAAGAGAATGAAGCAGATGTTCTTCATGCTCTGACATTAACTTGAAACCAACAGACCCTCTGGCATTAGAGGTCTGAAGTCCCAATGGGCACCTAGGAACTCGGGAGGATCTGGTCCCCCCAACCCTAGCCTCTCATACCCCGTCCATAGTGAAAGAGGAACCAAGATTCATCTGAGTTGTCTTTGTGTAAAACAGGTTAAGTGGTGGTTTTTATAAATCTCCTAGGGTTTTCTCACTACCTGGCAAGGTGAACTTGGACTGTGGCAGGAGAGTCATAGATTTGGTGAATTCCAACATAAGTGACAAGCTATTTACAGTTATTATGTGACTCTAAAGAATGGACGGCTTTTCTGTGGATTTTTTTGACATTTAAAAATAGAGTATTTTTGAAGGGCATGATTTCAGACTCACTTAGCAGTTTCACTTCTCTAGCCTGGACACTGTATGCCTGGGTTCCACAGCCACAAATTCAAATATTTGGAAGACAAAGTAAAGTGCATCTGAGCTGAACATGTATATTCTTGTCATTATTTCCTAAATGATGTGAAAGGGCAACTATTCACATGACATCTGCACTGTGCTAGGTAATCTCAGCAATCTACAGATGATTCAAAGTGTTCAGCTCATATGCAGTGCTAAACTGTGGGGGGCAGTAGTGTAGTTGTGGAAGTGGGAGGAAAGGGATGGTAGGGAAAAACAAAGGAGGAGGCATCAATGTTTGATAAGAAATGTACTCATTACCTTGCTCATGTAACTGTAACCCCCCTGTATTTTCACAATAAAAAAACTTATAAATAAAAAATAGGCCTAAAAACAAAAGCAGACATCTTAACATTAAAAATTAGCAAAAGTCCTGAACAGGTATTTCACATGAGGAAATGGGAAAAACCAGTAAACTTGTAAAGATGTGTTCAATGCCATTCATAGATTATGAGATGCCAGTTCACATTCATCATCGGGAGAGGAGAGAGAGAGCAATGACCAAAACCACACATGAACTGTGGCTACAAGGTGCAATGGCTTTGTAAGTCTATTATCTACCAACCAGGCAGAATTAAACACGTAAGACCCAAGAGTCTCTGTGCTCTAATCCTAACAATGTATTGTTCAGTCTTCTGTGTATTGTAAGCACTTCATATGTTTTCTGAAATCATGACAGCTCTACCCAAACAAATTAAAGCCCAGGCATCAAGCTGAACACAGTAGTTCAGCCCTCTAATCCCAACTATTTGGGAGATAGAAATCAGGGATATCATGGTTCAAAGTCAGCTTAAGCAAAAAGAAATTGACAAGTCTGCATCTCAACCAATGGCTGGGCTTGTTGATTTACACCTATTATTCCCAGCTGTGGGGAAAGCACAATGGCTGGGTGCAGAGGAGCCTGCCTGTCACCTCCAGAAATGCAGGGAAGCATGAGAAGGAAGATTGCAGACCAGGTTGTCCCAGACACAAAGCAAATCCTACCTCAAAAATAAAAGGGGGCTGGGGGCCGGTGGCTCACACCTGTAATCCTAGCTATTCAGGAGGCTGAGATTTGAGGATCACAGTTCAAAGCCAGCCCGGGCAGGAAAGTCCACAAAACTCTTATCTCCAATAAACCACCAGAAAACTAAACGTGGCGCTGTAGCTCAAGTTGTGAAGTGCTGGCCTTGAGCTGGATTGGTGAGGGACAGCTCTCAGGCCCAGAGTTCAAGCCCCATGACCAACATTAAATAAATAAATCAGTGAATAAAAAGCGCTGGAGGCATGTCTCAAGTGGTAGAGCAGCTGCCCTGCGAGCACAAATCCCTGAGTTTATCCTCAGTATTGAAAAACAATGAACAAACCAACAAAAAAGGGCATCAATATTTTTCATCTCTCCAGCTGAGTCCAAGGTACAGCCCAGTTTTCCAGCCAGCTATACACTGTGGTCATGGCCTTTCACCTCCCTTTAAATTCTGGTGCACAGAAGTCCCAGAAGTAATGGGCCATGAGAAGCACAGGAAATAAAGTCTCATCTACTCTCTGTCCTCAGCACAATACATGCAGGAAAGAGCTCCTTCCTCTGTTGATGCATATAAAGGAAGCCTTTCTGCAGCCCTGTCAGTCAAAGTACAGCATGACCTGCTCTCCAAAGTCCAGTTGGGTGGTGGAGGTTCGAATGCACTGAGGAGTGGCTTTTCTGTCCTGCAGGGGCCAAAGGCTGGGACACACGTGAGTGAAAGGTCTACACTGAATACATCTGGCAGTGTGTGGCTCCTGTGGTCTTTTCTGACACGCTTTCATCTGCAAGGTGAACCTTCTCGACAAATAAGAACTTCCTCTTCCTTTTCTAAGTTTTCCAATAGTCAATATAAATGTTGGTTGGTTGACCTTGCAATTCAATTGCAGTCTGTCTAACCTAACAATTGTCAATGGAAGAAAAGAAAAGTCTGTTTGGGTTTTTAATTTTTAAAGATATCCTTTTGGAATTATTAAGAAGCTTTAAAATTTGTATGACCTACCTTGGGAGCTAAGTTTCTCACCAGTGTTTCCAGAATGCAAAGAAGTCATCCTAAAAGCTTTGGAGAGAAAATGGCTTGTAACTATTCCATGCATAAAATCCTGTGGTCCTTCAGGTGGACCTGTTGCAACAATGAGAAGTACAAAATGTCATGTCAAAACCAGCTTTACAATGTCGGTGGGGGGGGAGGGGGGTATAATTGGGTGGGGGGAGGGGGGAGGCTGGGAAGGGAGGTGAAGGGTAAACAAAGGAGGAGGCTGCAATGCTTGGTAAGAAATGTATGCATTATCCTGCCCATGTAATTGTAGCCCCTCTGTACAGTATGTTCTCAAATAAAATAAAATAATATTAAAAAAAAAATCCTGTGGTCCTGCGCAGAGTAAGACTGGGTTAAAGCAAAGTCAGGTATATAGTAATAATTTTTCCTGTTAGTTGTTTTACCAACTTGGTATCAGAAGCCTTATGATACTGAAAGGCTGTCTAATGGTCTTGAAGAAAAGTCCACAGACACAGAGGGAGAGGCAAAGCAGCAAAGATTTATTAAAGAAAAAGATAAGCAGAGCTCTTGCTGGACAGGCAGGGTCCTCAAGGGAAGGCAGGGCTTGAGGTGCATTGTATTGGTGTTAAGCTGTTCTAGTACAGAGCTACATGACTCACTGAAAGACCCCAGACTCACTGGGATGCTTTCTTCTACGGGAGGGTACCCCACGAACCAAGACTCCAAACCAGCAGATGCAACAAGCAAGAGGATTTTATTAGGCGTTTGCGCAAACGGGCTCCCTGTCCAAGGCAGACTGGAAGCCCGGAGCAGCGGTTTACAGGCCCTTTTAAAGACAAAAACCACAGGATTAGCATAAGACCCCAGGCTCCCCAGGATTGGCTCAGCTTAAAAATTATCATATACTCCAGCAATCATTTTTGTAACACTTGTTTGTTGAAAACTGGTTGGTTCCCTAGGGGAGGCTTCTCTGGGGGGGAGTCCACATAGTTATAGGCTCGCGATTGGTTGACATTTGACCTAGTTTGCTGGGCTGGCCAGATGGTCCTTGTCTTGAGCCCCCTGCCGTGAGTTTTTACACAGGAATTCAGGAGAACATATGCTTTTGTTTTTTATCTATGTTTGCAGACCTTGTCCCTGGGCCTGCATCTGGACTTTGTAACTTTTTAACTTATTTCTGGGAAGGGAAGAGTCAGTGTTAGCACAAGCAGGTTTACAGAAGCAGAATTAGCAGTTAGCATATTGTAAAATGGACATAGCCCCAATTTCAATCTTTCATTCCCTCCTCTTGTCTTTGGACTAATTTTAATCTTAAAATTTAGGGTGTCTCTATATTATCTTGTGTGGTGTCAGTTGTTCTCAATGCTTGGTATTTGGATCTCAGAACTAATAGACGGACTGAGCTGATCTTTTTTTTTTTTTTTTTTTTTTTTACAAGTCTGTTGAGTATACAAGGTCCGATTGTAACAAAAGTAACAGTACCAGGGCCCTTACATTTTTTTTCCACCAGTCCTGACTCCGTGTATCACAGTTAACTTAATTTTATACCAGCTGCACTTGTAAGCTCCAATTTTAAGACATACTCATACCATCTGTGACATACTTAAACTTTCTGAGGTTTGTCTTAAAGACAATCCTTACTTTTCAAATCCTTTCTTATCCAAAGGGGATACCAATTTTTCTCCAGTTCCTTTCCCAAGGCTTTCTTTACTACCTCCCGATCCCTTTCAGTTTATTATTTCCATTGATAACACACTCAGGTTATTACCATACCAGAGCCAAACTAGGCTGTGACCATAGAGTGGATTTCCAGTCACTATGCACTGAAGTGCCTAAGGCAAGCAAGCCAGTGATATCCTTGTCCCCAATATCCACTGTGGGAAGAGAGGGTTTCTGGATATCACCTAAAAGAATGTCCCACAAGTTCTTAGATTTAGCAGCAGTCAACCAGGAAGCAGACTCAGGTGATGGAATCAGGCAGGAGTTCCTCCAGGTGGCTGTCAGGTCATCATTCCCCAACAGCAGCAGCAGCAGCCCCCGCAGCAGCCCAGGCTCTCAGTGGCTCCAAGGGACTATCCCACCTCATGCTGGGCTGTAAATTCCTACACAGACTGGTTAAAGATACATTGCATAGGCTTGGCAGGCTTTGATCCTGCTGGTCTTTAAGATCTTTAAACAATAGCCCAGGACAATTTACCAAAATCACAACCTTTTTACTAACCAGATATTTTTGTAAATAGACACAGAAGGCTCAGTCTTGTAACCATCTCTGACAGATGCAGTCTCCACACCTTGCACACCTACAACAGTTAACACTATTTTTATGTCTTTTTTTTTATTTTATCTATTTTGCCTCATTTCTCCAAAACTGACTCTGGACCCTTGAACTTAAAATGGGGGTAGAAGAGCGAAGGTCTATCTTCTGTAACTTTTTCAAGCTGACTTCAGGGGCGTTGATCTTACCTAGCCAGGAACCTATAACCTTAGCCTATTTTACAAAGAGGCCATCAGGGTTAGATGTCATTAAGAACAATATTTTGACAACTGCACAGACCTTTTCTCCAGCTACAGCAGTGTAGCTTGTTTAGCACTCTGGTTTGCAAAAGCATCTTCCTAGATGGCTTAGGAATGTGATCTCTAATGATCCCAAACAATGCCTAAGACAGATATCAATAGAAACACACTCTCTGTATTTTTCCTGAGCAGATGAACTTCATGTAACTAGTGTCAGCTCAATTAGAGCTGCCAATTAGAGCTTTTGGCACATAAAGGGGCTGAGATTTAAGCTATTTCCCATATTTTATAACATTAGCTTTTTACTATCACAGAGGACTGGCAAGTGTCTGTCCCTTACAAGGTAGATAGTCATGGACATTAGGCATGCTTACAAACTCTTCCCATGACCTCCCGGCTCTGACCAGTTTTGAAGGGCCATGCACAAGTGACTCTAGGATCTGACATTTCTGCCATCCAAGCAGTGGTTTACTGCCTCTGGATGCTCCTCCATTGCTCCTCCATTGTGTGCATGTACACGTGTCTATAGAAGTTTTAAAAGGAAAAAACACCCCAAAATGACTTACGTTTTCTAACAAGATGATTTTTGTCAAGTTGAAGCTTTTCCCTTTAAACCCACTTGTTTTAAAATATTTTATGTGGACAGTATTCTAAAACAAAGTATTTCCCACACTCTAATTCCAACCAGTTGAAGAAAAGAATGGGCTCATTTCACCAGCAGTGTGACAGCCTGTGGTCTCATGGTGTTTGAAGACAGTGGTGTTTTCAGAACCCACTGAGGGGCTGAGGACATGCTGAGCTCCACACTTCAACCCGGGCTCCTCTGCTGGCTTCCTGAACCTCCCCATCATTTTCTACTGAGTGATTCTTCTTTTATTATATAACCTTGTTAAATATTAAAACTGTGTATCTTTTGCACCCACTTGTGGCTAAATACTGTGCCTTTAATTGTGTTCTGCTTTGAACATATGAGCTGTTTTATTCCCATGCAGTCAAATATATTGATATTTCTATTTGTGATGTAGTTTTTTCCTCAGAGAGTCACTCCACGTCCAGAGATTAAATCAGTATGAATTTAAATTTCTCCTAAAAAGGCAGAAAGTCTGGCTGACAGCCGTGGACTTCTATTTGTCCTTATTTCCTCTGCTTTCAGTGGTGACTGCATGCTGCCATCCACAGCACAGCTGTAGGCTGGGCCCCTTCCATTTCTGATGGGCAGAATCCTTGAAGGCTGATGTTCACGTTAGCTTGTTTAGAAATGAATGAAGGATGTGAAAATGGAACCAGGTAACTTGGGATGGGTGGGGAGGGGAGAGATGAGAGAGAACTATGGGTGGAAGGGGTGGCATTGACCAAGGTGCATTGTACTTATAAACTGACATCTTGAATTGAAACCCCTTAATACAACTACTTACAGATAATAGAAAGGAAACAAAAATAGAAACAAAGAGGAGACGGAGAAAAAAAAAAGAAAGAAAAAGAAGGAAAAAAAGAAGGAAAAGGAAGGCAGGAGGAAGGAGGAAGAAAGAAAGGAGGGAAGGAAGGAAGGAAGGAAGGAGGGAGGGAGGGACAGATGAGGGAGGACAAGATGGAGAGAAGACACAGTAGACCAAAGCTCTGTCAACACAGTTAAGCCACTCTTCTCCATTGGGCCTTGGCTGGCTCTGCTTTCTAATTCTCTCTTCTCTCCTGATTGCTTTCCCAAAAGATGGAACTGCAAGGGGTTGAGTTGTGGGCAGTTTGAGCAGTTACTTCAAACAAATCGCTCTAATTTTATTTCTTTTTACTTGCGGCTATAATCATAACCCTTAGAAAAGCTTAGTGAGCCCCTTGAGTTGTATCAATCTTAAGTGTTTTACTCTTTTTTTTAACCTGCTAATAGCTTGGTGTGTTTGTTGTCTTAACAAAAATGTCCAAAATGTGCTTCTGAATTTTCATTTATAGGAAGCATAGCCGCATTGTTTTGACGTATTATGAATTGGGAATATAATCCAAGGCCCCTTCAATGCCTGAAACCATGGATAGTACCCAATCTTATGTATTCTGTATTATTTCCTATATGTCCATACCCACGATCAAAGTTTAGTTTAGATTAAGGCAGAGGAAAAGACCTATCTGATAGGTATAGGCCACTCTCCCAGCAGCAGATAGCAGCTGAACCATCACCATGCTAAATGAGTTCTGTAGACTAGCTCATTTAATTCTATCCACAGCCACACACTGGAAGTATTCTTTCATACCTATTTTACAGATGAGAAAACTGAGGCAGAGACAAATAACTTACAATTCAGACCAGTACCTAATTGTGGCCCCATATAATCTACCACCAGGGCCTGGAGGAACCTTTGTAGGATGGAAAGGTAGACCAGTATTTTAGTGTATTGTGACAGTCTTATAACAGTGTTTTCATGTTGTTGCTAACCTACTAGAAAAAAAAAAAAAAGATGTATCACCATCATTTCTAAGCCTCTGAATTGCATATTAGCAGTTTTTGTGGTCTGATCACCAGCCACTTGTATATCTTCCAGTGTGAATCATCTCTATCCATCATTTTCTACTGAGTGATTCTTCTTTTATTATATAACCTTGTTAAATATTAAAACTGTGTATCCTTTGCACCCACTTGTGGCTAAATACTGTGCCTTTAATTGTGCTCTGCTTTGAACATATGAGCTGTTTTATTCCCATGCAGTCAAATATATTGATATTTCTATTTGTGATCTAGTTTTTTCCTCAGAGAGTCACTCCATGTCCAGAGATTAAATCAGTATGAATTTAAATTTCTCCTAAAAAGGCAGAAAGTCTGGCTGACAGCTGTTGACTTCTATTTGTCCAAGACTGCTTCATTATAATCAAAGTGGAAATAAACATTCTCTGGGATTTCTAGAATTTGGAAAACACAATTTATAGGCATTTCAAAGCAGCAAATGTATTTTCTTCCCTCTACCCCTAACAAAAAGGGCAAAGAGAGGAAATGCAAATACACATTGCTCATGAGAACTGCATCTGGACCTGGCTTTGAGTCCTAGAATTCTGCTTTGTTGGGTAAATTAAACTGGCTGCCAAGGAAAGAGAGTAGCACGTGGTATTCAGGCAAAGAAAAGGTTTCTTTGCAGGCTGCTTCTGGTCAAGTTGGAAGCCCAAGCAGCAGGAATAAAAAAGGGTTGAACCACAGGCAAGCTAAGGGCAGAAGAAGGTGTGGCCACACCGGCTGGGGATGTGACCTGGGGTGGGGGGAGGGGAAGGTGACTGCCTCCACCTGTGTTGGTTACCTGGGTGAAACAGCTATTGGGCGGAGTCTGAACCAAGAGGAGGGAGGAGTCTGCTCTGCCTTCCCAGGGTGGACCTTACAAGAATCTTATTGACTTCCCTGCCCAGGCTAGCTTGAACCATGATCTTCAGACCTTAGCCTTCTGAGGAGCTGGGAGTGCAGGAGTGAGCCACTGGTGCCCGGCTGCCCACCTCTGTTGGCACTGCAGCCCATTTGGGTAGGCTAAGCTAAAAGTAATTTGGAAGTTGTTCTTTTGAAGTTTAAACTCTAGGAGGAAGCACTGGAAATCAGAATATCTGTTCTCCACATTTACAGATTACAACACCAAATGTCTGTTTACAAAGCTCAGAAATAATCTGATTATCTGACCACAAACCCTTTGTATTCCACTCCTGATTCCTATTCTGTCCTTGCTGTTGGCTGACAAGAAAAAGCTTTGAGACAAACTACATTTTTCCCCACCGTCATTAGGAGTAGAATGTTCTCTCTAAAATGAACATAGCTGTGTTTTAGAGGGAAAGGGCACGGTGATACCATTCATGCTGAAGTCTAAGCCTGAAATTATTTCCGTGTTGTTTTCAGAGATTTCTTCATTTTGTCAATTAAAGTAGGAGTGATGTTGAAAGGGTTGATTTGCTGTTGCTTACAAAAGCTAGTCTTTAAGTGCTTAGAAGACAAATTATGATTAAAACCTAGACACACTAACCATGATAACAGATATGCCCATTTTTTAATAAATTTGTTTTGAATAAAACTTTCCAAACCAATTAATATTCCATTATATGTGTATGCTTTGTTCATTCAATACCATACTTTAATTTCCAGGTACCAATGAACCAGTTCTATTACCTTTAGATTAGTTAAATAAGCCTAGAGTATATTAATTTTAGACATTAAAAACCTACAGCTATTGTATGATCCAATTTTAAACCCTTGGTATTGCAAGTCATTTATCAGCAAACAGTTCATAACTTGGAAGTTACATGGTAGTTTATAATGTTTTATAGGATACTGAGTTATTATGTTTGAAAATAATAATTGTGATGGATATCAAAATGACCAAGTCAAATGAACAGTCACCCACTTCCAATGGCTTTTCACACCACATCGCTAAAAGATACTTAAACAATTATGCTACCACCAATGACAATACTTGAAAGTGCCAGACACATGTCTTTAATGCCAGCTACTCAGAAGGGAAAGAGCAGACAGATCACAAGAAGTTCTAGTGACAAGAAGTTCTTGGGCAAGAAGTTTTTGAGACATCTCTGTAATAAAGCTAGACATGATGGTGCATGCTTGTCTTCCCAGCTAAGTGAGAAGTACAAAGAAGAGGATCATGGTCCAGGTTTAGGCATAAGCTCAAGTCCATCTTGGAAAAACAACAACAGAGGGGAAAAAAAGGCTAAGGACAGGAATCCAACAAGAAGTAGAAGGCCCTGAGTTCAAATGCTCCCCATCGAAAAAAATAAAAGGAAGAAAAGAATGCATGTAAGGGTCTGGAAAGGCGGCTCAGTGGTAGAGTGCTTGCCTTGTATGCATGAGGCCTTGGGTTGGATTCTTCCGCACCACATAAGCAGAAAAAGCTGGAAGTGGTGCTGTGGCTCAAGTGGTAGAACACCTGCCTTGAGCTGAAGAGCTGAGGGACAGTGCCCAGGCTGAGAGTTCAGGCCCCATGACCTACCAAAAAGCAAAAAAACTAAACCCCCAAAAAACAAACCCCCAAAACAGCAAAGACTTGTTGAAGAAAAAGTTAAGCAGGCTCCTGCTAGGCAAGAGGGTCCCAAGAGTGAGCTTAGCCTGGGGTGCATTGTGCATGAGTGAATAAGGTTCAGTTAGGAGAGAGCTATATGACTCTTGAGATCTGCATCCTTACTCCCTCTGACCAGGTGCTCCATCCTGGATAACTCTGGGGTTCCTTCAGTCTACTGTTCACTTGCAGGTCTTCCATTACCATGGGCCATGATGTGATGCCTAGTGGCCTGCATGTGTTATGCTCACAACCATGGTGCTATGGAGTTCAAGGGCCTGCACACAGGACTTCTCAGGACCATGGTGAGGGATGTAGAACCTCAGGGGAGGGGGTTGTCCTGAGGACCCTAGATGTCCCTTTTTCTGATCTCACTGTGATTGGCTTTTAGAATACATCTCTTAATTCTGAAGCTGATAGGATTGGATAGGAGAACACCATCATATTTCATCCAGCAAATTCTGGTTTGCTGTGAGATTCATCTGCATCCCTTTCTTCCTTGATAAAACCCCAAAGCTAGAAGTTTTGCACCCCTCCCCCTGTCTCTTTTATCAGTCATGGGGCTTGAACTCTGGGCCCTTGCGCAGTACTTCAGCTCTTCAGCTCAAGGCTAGCACTCTACCACTTGAGCTATAGGGCCACTTCCAGTTTTCTGGTGGTTTATTGGAGATAAGAGTTTCACGGACTTTGCTGCCGGCTGGCTTTGCCCACGATCCTCAGATCTCAGCCTCCTGAGTAGCTAGGATTACAGGTGTGAGCCACCAGAGCCTGGCTCTGGTGAAGATTCTTGCAAGAGCAAGAACCACACACAAATGTAGAATTTTTTCTTAGACAAAATAAATAAATAAATGAATCACTGGGAAATGAATCTTAATAAGTTTCACCACATTCCTACAAAAATTAGGTTACATCTTGACAAATACTCAATTTATAAAAACTCCAAAGATCTTAAAGACAAGCCTGTAGTGCATTATGTGGTATAGGATTGGAAAAAACAATCACTCAGGTCTCTGTGACACTAAATGCCAAAGACACATCATTGGCAGAGTTCTTTTTGAGGGCAGAAAATTTTGCCATAATTTTACCATATGCAAGATAATTTTCCAGTATGAAATCAACTGAAAAATAGTCTCAAATTTGCAACTATTTAAAAATATAATAGCCCTTCACCCTTACTTTAAAAGATGAATCTCAGCTGGAGTGTGGCTCATGTGGCACGGCACCTGCCTAGCAAGGGCAAAGTTCTGAGTTTAATCCCTACCATAGTCAAAAAAAGGTTTTGTTTGCTCTAAAAACATCATGTATTCCATTTAAGTGAAAGAGAAAGTGAAGACTCAATAATGTATTTATGTGCCCATTTATTTATCTATTTATCTATTTGTGTTGGTCCTGGGGCTTGGATTCTGGGACTAGGCACTTCCTCTGAACTTCTTTTGCTCAAAGATGGCATTTGAGCCACAGTTCTATTTCTAGCCTTCTGGCAATTAATTGAAGATGATTCTCATTTACTTTTCTGTCCCGGCTGGCTTTGAAGCAGGATCCTCAGATCTCAGCCTCCCAAGTAGCAAGGATTACAACTATGACCCAACTGCACCCAACAAGAATGTATATTTTTGTGCCCAAGATAGGCTGCAATATTGGGTACCACTTAATTCAAAGACTTACTTCAAAAACCAAAAGCAAATCTCAATAAAAAGTAAAAATAATATTTTTTGCAAAGAAGAGATATACTCCAAGAAATATTTGGTTGTCAAAATCTTAGTCACAAACAGAATTATGTTACAAAAGCCAGGAATTAGGGTGATTATGACAGAAAGGAAAATCTTGATAATTTTCACCTTTCATGTAAAGATGATTTGAACAATTGGTTTTCATTCTGGATCTTGATAGAAGATGATTCTGCTGTTTTACTTTTAAAACATAAAGGTAGCAAACAAGTAACAAAATCAAAACACAGCATGCAACCCTTAGGTTTGTGGTATCATTCTACTTTTGTTTTTCAAAATGCCTCTAAAAGATTTATATTGAACATATAGGATGTTACCTATATGGGATGTTTTTTGTTTATTTTTAATGTTTAGTGTTTTCTACAGTAAGCATATATTTATTCATTTAAAACATAAAATAAAATTTAATTCAACACATACACAAATTAAAAAAAAAGATGTAAGCCAATTCCCAAGGAGCCACAGTTATTTACCCTGTGAAACTCACTATGAGAAACCTTTCTTATTACATGCAGACTGAATTAAACATGCACCAGAATATAAGTTTTAAGTCAAACATTTAGTTAGAGCTTTGTGGGGAGAAATAAGAACTAAGGGCAAGAGACAGTATATAAATTTAAATCATAACCATGCCCATTTTGCTAATGATTTGGTAGCAAAAGACATGTCTATGTTAGATAACCTTTACCAGTAATTTAGATAATCTTGCTAATAGCTGAGAACACATCACTCACTTATTATTTTTTTAATTTTTAATTAATGAACTAATTAATTAATTAATATATTTATTTTTGTCGGTTTTGGTGCCTGAACTCTGGGCCTGGGTGCTATTCCTCAGCTCATCAGCTCACTAGCACACTACTACTTGAGCCACAGTGCCACTTCTGGATTTTTCTGTTTATGTAGTACTAAGGAATCACAACCAGAGCCTCATGGATAAAAGACAAGCACTCTACCCTGAGCCACCGGGAGGAGTACTGAAGAACTATAGTTAACACCCTCCTCTAAATCTGGAATATTTAAGACTAAGTGTTCTCAATACAGTCTCTGACTCTATGCTCAAGATGTTCAAAAAGGAAGTATCTAAGTGAAAGTTATCTATTCCTGTGTACCGGATTTATGAAGATGTGCCTATTGGAATAGCCTGTGGGAGTGGCTTAAAACAAAACAAAACAAAAAAAGTACCAGTGGGTTCCTTGAACATTTTACTAACCTTTGAGCAATCCATTGCAGCAGCCTTGAAGGCACATTCTAATAAGAAAAGCTGAAATCCATCCTTTGCCTAAGAGATCACTCAATGTGCACTCAATGGGAAAAGAGAAAGAAGTTGGGAGATGAGGCCTGTCCAGAACTGTTGCCTCCTCAAGGCAAATACCATTCAGCTGTGTACAGTAGCTGTTCTATTCTGAGAGCAAAGGGAGACAACTCAGTCATGCAGAATGTTTAAGATAGGCAGGCAGACAGGCAAGCCACCATCCATACAAATAGTCATTTTTTCTGGTAAATGATTTGGGCTTTTTATGAATCACGTAGCATTGCACAAGAAGTATCTCAAGGTCTGGATGAATTTGTGGTTTTCTTGGGGGAGATGGTTGCATTGGCTTATTTGCCAAGTGCCACTAGGATGACAGACACTCAAACAGGAAGTGAGGAGACTGAAAGGAAAGATGATATGTCTAGAAAGGCTCATGGCCAAAGTGTTATAGACAATGTTTTCAATTTTCAAAGAAAATATGTGCCCATTATTTCAGTTACAAAGGAAAGAAGTAAAACAAACACAATTCATATACAGAGCTTTGATGCTCTTGAGTATATATTTTTTCACTTGGCAAGTAATATCCAGACAGACTTCTGTTCAGAGCTGTTTAACATTTCATTATATGGGTGCACTGAGAATGATGATATCAGTGTGGGAGACCAATGTAGCCAAAGTATGGAATCATACTGAAAAACCAAAGAGTTAAAGCCATAAGGGACAGGCTGGCCTAGGACTGGAAGGGAATGAGTGTTAGCCAGTGCTTGGAAGGATTTGTAGATAGTGGATAACTTGTAAGGTTTTAGAAATTAATAAAAATAACTGACAGGAAATATTGGCCTAAAAATGTGCAACGGGCATTTAGAAAGAGAGACAGATGTGAATAGGAAGTTCACTTATGAATTTATTGCTATTATATTTCCAGAAGACAATTATATTTACCAACATATTCAACACATCCATGTTTTGATTCAACAATTGGTCTGAAGGGCTTTTGTGTTGTTGTTGTTTTTGCCAGTCATGGGGCTTGAACTCAGGCATTGGGCACTGTCTCTGAACTTTGTTTACTCAAGCTAACACTCTAGCACTTGAGCCAAAGTGCCACTTCCAGTCTTTTCTGTTTATGAGGAGGTGAGGAATTGAACCCCTGGCTTCATGCATGCTAGGCAAGCACTCTACCACTTAGCTACCTTCCCAGCCCTAAAGGTTTTCTTTGTTTTGTTTTGGTTTTGTTGGCTGTGGGGCTTCAGCTCTGGGCCAGGGTGGTGTTGCTGAGCTGTCCTGGCCAAGGCTAGCACTGTATCACTTGAGCCACAGCACCACTTCCGGTTTTCTGGTGGTTAATTGGAGATAAGAGTCTCACAGACTGTCTTGCCCAGGCTGGCTTTGAACTGTGATCCTCAGATCTCAGCCTCCTGAGTAGCTAGGATTACAAGGGTGAACCACCAGAGCTCAGCACTGAAGGCTTTTGGTTTTTTAAAATAACATTTTAATGTTTTGGTTCTGGATATTGAACCTGGAGCCTCTCATGCTGCACAAGTTCTCTATCACTGAGCTCAAACCCAAATGAATTTTAGGATATTTTTGGAAATAATGAGATAAAATAGAGAATATGTAAATAATAGAAAAATGGTTAAGCTGTTTATGCAAAGATGTTCATTGGATTATTATTGATAATAAAGAAGAATTTTTTTTTACTAATTCATGATATGAAATCCTGTGAAGTAGTTAATTCAGATGAAACTTCATTTATTAACACTGACATGGCTTCATATATGTCACTGAAAGCAGAGGCCAAGAAGTAGTATAATCAGAGTATAATCTTTCGCCTTTACATTCATCCATACCTAACATCTCTGTCAGCTTTTTGTGGCTGTGATAACCTACCTGAAATGAGTGAGGAAAAGGTTTATTTTGACTCATGTGTGCAGAGGCTTCTGTCCATGTGCTTGGCTTTTACTGTTTCAGGGATTGTAGAATGGTTTGTAGAATAGAGGAACAAAGCTGTTCATCTCATGGCAGCTGAGGACAAGAGGATTGAGAGAGAGATACACAGACAGAGAGAGACAGAGACAGAGACAGAGAGACAGACAGAGGGCAGACAGAGAGATATAGGAAGACAGAGACAGAGAGAGGCACACACACAGATGGCTTGGGGTTCCTCAGGGCTCGCCCCCAATTACCTAACTTCCTTCCACGAGGCCACACCTCCCAGAGGCTCTCAATAGTAACACAGACTGCTGACCAAGCCTTCAGAACACCGGCCTTTGAGGGATGCACCACATCCAAACACCCTATCCCATCCCTGTGATTCTTACAAAACTGTTACCACAGTGGTGGTTTGCTTTACTCAAAAAGTAAGGTGGCTGGGCACCCATGGATCACACCTGTAATCCTAGCTACTCAGGAAGCCAAGATGTGTGGTTGGAAGCCAGTCTGGGCAGCACAGTCAGTGAGACTCTTATCTCCAATAGACCACCTGAAAAACCCTCTGAAAGTGGAGCTGTGACTCAAGTGGTAGAATGCTAGTCTTGAGCACAAAACCTGAGGGACAGTGCCCAGGCCATACATACACAAATAAGATGACCAGCCTTACTCAACGGATGTTTTAGTAAATAAATACATGTAATTCCCTTGTTTCCTTGCCATATGGAGTGTACTAAAATACATCAGGGGTCTTGTCTTGTTGAAGCACAGTCCCTGCTCCTAAATGACACTAAGTATGTACCTACTAATATCAAATTAGTTCATGTTCAGTAATCTGTGTGTCTATAATATACAGGCACTTGCCAATTCTGCTTTCTTCTATGACAGGAAAGATTTTTCCCCAGGTCCAGTTTAGTCATGTGACAGTCTCTGGCTGGAAGACTCTGCAGTCTCCATGAGACTGGGTCCATTTCTGTATGACGCTATTGCAGCATGAAAGTCACTGGCTTGGAACTGAGAAATCTGACTTCACTTTCCTTCTGCCACTTGATAACACCGTCAGTTGGGCAAGCCACTTAACCTCTTCGGCTATTTCATTTATAAAACGGGTATAATGGAAGATCTTTCCTCGGGTTGCTGTGGAATTGGACTTCAATAAAAGAAACCTTTTCTTTACTTCATTCTTACATCTTCAGATGTAAAGTTTCAGACAGGAATGTTAGTGTCTGCAGTGTTTCATTATTATTTACCTTATTAAAAAGCAACATAGCCACAACACACTGCCTGCCTGGATGCTGAATTCCTTTTCCTTTATAATTAGTCTCTTTGAAATAAACTACAGAAATATCTTTCCCAAATATTACAAAACTTTCCTATTTTCCATAAATGAATATGCAAATGATTATTTAAGATAATGTAACTTTGCCATTAATCTACCTCTTTCTTCTTTTCAAATCCATAGTGTAGTAAAAGAAGGCCTCTCTTCTTTGTGTGTGTGTGTGAGGGGGTGTTTGTGTGTGTGTGTGTACAAAACCCTTTGCTCATGGATATAATATGCTATTTAAGTATTCTGCCTTCAGGCAGAAAACAAACAACCTAGTGATTTTTCCTTACTCTTGACTTTGCTCACTCATGCCCGAAATTCTAGACTCATTCGAGAACAGATTCTCAGGCTTAGAAGAAGTTACTACAGGACACCAGGCCTTTGGAAAGCAGCCCAAGGTGGCTACAAATCAAACAGGTTACATGTTCTTTTTTTCGACAATGTCACTTCTTTTAGACAATGTCACTATTTCTTTCACTTTCCTTCAGTTTCTTCCCCAGTCCCTTCCTGTGAGTTATTTCTCTACTTTTTACAAAAGACATATTGACTAAGGAGTACTGAGATCTTTACTGGGTATTCCTACAATACATTAATAGCCATTATAAATGCATTTTCCCATTGGCTCCATCTGTTGGGCAATTAAAATAAGCTCAGCACTGTCTGAGAGAAGCATTCGGATCCTAACATCTCTCATCTTAGAACTTAGAAGAAAAGACAAAGCCTAAAAAGATGTCCAATGTCACTTGGCTACAAGTGCAGGTGGGATTTCCACCGTGTCCCCCCCAATACCTGGGCCTTGAAATATTCTGCATCATTTCTCTGATAAGAATGGATGGTCAGTCTATTTGTTAACATTTATTGTAAAGTTGGAAGGATTCTTAGGTTTTGTATTTGTTTTAAAAGCTATTCTATTACGATTTTTAGACTCTATTACTACTTTCAAGTAGTTATGCAAAAGAGTTTCAATTTAGCATATTGTAACACCCAAATCTGAGACCCCCCAAAGACACAGAGTAGTTAAGTCCATTGCAAAAGCAAAGAGCCTTTTATTAGCAAGCTTGAGCCCAGACCAACGCCAGCATGGATACAGCGAAGGGCGAGGACCCCGAGCTCAGTTCACACAGGATTTTTTATAATGGGGTACAAACAAGTAAAGGGGGTTTCCAGTTTGACAAATACAGGATTGGTTGACATTTACAAAACAAATAATGCTCTCTTCCCATTGGTGGCTCCTGGTCTGCCTGACCCCAAAGTTAACTATTGGGAACATCTGGTCCTTTCCCAACTTTCCAGCTGCCCTCTGATTGGCTAGTTCCAGCGGTGTTTATCTGGCAGGAGGGCAGGCAGGTGGACATGCTGGTGGTTCCAGTGACTGAGCACACGCAGGACAACCGGCTCTGTGTTGTTTCTGCCCTGCCGAAGGGGAGGAGCTGAGTGAAGCCCCGCAGTCGTCTACGAGTGCGAGGCTGAATGGAAGCCTGTGCAGAGCTGCAGGCGCTGCTGGCGGCCCCGGCGGCCCCGGGGGCTGAGGTGGCCGGTGGCCGGCCTTCTCCCTGCGCCCTCGGTGCGTGCGCGCAGTCTGGGCGCGGGCTGTGGCCGTTCCCTCTGTGTGAGGTGGGGACGTGGGGAAGTCGGGCCCCGGCCTCGGCGCGGTGGGCGGCGGGCGGGGGCGCGAGCGCCGGCCGGGCGGGCGGGGCCGGCGGTTGGCGGGAGTTCCCGGCGGAGCGCGCGGTGCTCTGCGCGGGTGCAGACGCAGGCTGCGGCCGAGGAAGAGGAGGTGAGAGCCGCGGCGCCGCCCGACCCGCAGAGTGAGTGCGAGCAGAGCGGCAGGACCGGCGGGGAGCAGCGATCCGCCGGCCTCCCGGTGCGCTGAGCCCCGAGTTCGCAATTCACTGCACGTGGGGTCGTTAGGGCTCAGGATGCCGGGAACCCCGCCTCCGCCTCCGCAGCCGCCGCCGCTGTCCGGAGACCCCAAGGCGCCGCGCGGGGTCGCTGACCTCGGGTCGGCGGGGAGGGGAGAAGGCTGCCGGGGCCGACGAGGAGGGGCCGGGGCCGGGGTTCGGCGTGGAGGGCTCCGGGGTGCGAGGGGCGGGGACCGGCGTGGGCCGGTCGGGATTGCGGGCTGGAGGCTCCAGGGGGAATGGAGGGACTGGAGCGGGGCAGGGTCTGGGGAGCGGCAGAGGGGGCCTGGTCCGGGGTGGGCGTGGACCCGGTGGGCGCACCCTGCAGGACGAGGCCGCCGCGCTAGCGTTCCCGGAGCTGGAGCAGAAGCGCGGCCTGGTGACCCTGGGGCGGCTTCGAGAGCTTCGAGGGACTCAGGTCCCAGGCCGAGCCCCTGGCAGGAGCGCGCTAGGAGGCGGGTGCACAAGGCTGGCTGACCACACAGGGGGCTCTGTCTCCAGGGCCTCCCCTCCCACTGATCCTGTCGCCCATGGAAGTTGGTCAGGAGGGTCAGGGGCCTTTGGTTTCAGGAGCAGCCCTGGCTTATTGCCAAAGGGCCTTCCTGCAGCAGGGCAGGTCCCCGCAGGGCCAGCCCAGGGCCCTGGACAGCTCCCCAGGCCTCAGCCTGCGCAGGCCTCCCACCTCTGCTGGGGACGCTTGGATCTCACTGTCAGGGGTAGGATGTCCCAGAACCCTAGAGAGGGGGTTGTGGCCCAGAGGCAAAGGCTCCTGCCTGTGACTTGAGGTTAGGGACAGTGGGAAAATTTGAGCATTGAAAGAAGATAGCTAGAAAACAAGAGTAACTGAGTCTGCAATCTCTGGGAGCAATTTAGGGACCTGAGGGCCTGGTCCAGTTCTCTGCATCTGGAGATTGCAAAGGCTGCCAGAAGCTATTGAGGCCTTCTCTGCTCCAGGTTTGCATGGTTCCAAGGTTGTTTCAAGGATTTTTGTCCCATCATTTGTAGAACCGGGGAGCCTGCTAAGTTAGCAGGTGAGATCTTCAGCAGACATACAACACACTTAATTTTAACCCTCAGTAACCTCTGTCCTATGTATTGAAGTGTAGATTGAACAGATCGTGTGGCCTGCTGCTTTTCCCATTACACATGTCCTCAGTTTCTGGTGTGTTTGTTGTTAATTAGGTGAACTGGTAGTCTGTGAAAGAATAAGGATGAGGACTCCAGGTGGGGCTGGGGCTGGGGCTGGACTTGTGGGGAAAGGTAGGAACCAGACTCTTGGGTGGTGTCAGCCAGGGGTAGGCTCAGGCAGCAGTCTGGGGAAACTCAGGACCTGCTACTGGCTGCAGTGCTGGATGGCATGTGTCTAGTACAGCCATGCTGAGCACATCCCATTTTTCTTGTTCACTGAGTTCTCAGCCCAGGGCCTTTGCACATTCTGTATTTACACGTGAGTTGCTTTCTCTTATTTCCATTACTTTAGTCTGCTGAATTGTGGGTTTGCAAAGTTTCTCTGACCATTCCATCTAAAACAGCTACTAGAAGTCAGGTGTCTGTGGCTCATGCCTCCAATCCTAGCTACTTGAGAGGCCAAAATCCGAGGATCTCAGTTCAAAAGTATCCTGAGGAAGAAAGTCCTTGAGGTTCTTACCTCCAATTAGCCAGAAAAAAGCTGAAGTGGAAGTGTGTCTCATATGGTAGAACAGCAGCCTGGAGTAGCCTGAAGCTCAGCAACCACATTTGAGTGTCCCCAACCACCAAGCAGATGGCTTGTCTTAGCAGACATCCTGTTGAAATTGGAAAAGGTTGGGAATTGTTGAACCTGGCTGCCTTTTTTTTTTTTTTTTTTTTGTAAAAATACCATATAGAGGGGTTAGAATTACATGGGCAAGGTAATGAGTACATTTCTTATCAAGCATTGTAGCCTCCTCCTTTGTTTCCCCTTTCCATCCCTTCCCATCCTCCCTGCCCCCCCCCCCAATCCTCCTCCTCCCCTACCAAAATTGTAAAGTTCATTTTCGACATGACGACTTGTACATCTCATTGTTGCAATGGGTCCACCTTGCAGAGCAGAAGGTGCTTGGGACAGCTGGGCACATTCAGTTTGGCTTCTGTCTACTAGGCTAGGGCTTGCAAGCTTAAGGAGTATGTGACGTGATAATACTAATTTGGTTGGTTCAGACTAGCATTGACTAACACATGTAGTAGGCCCAGCATAGGTATGCATGTCTCTAATTGTAACTATTCAGGAGAGATCTCAGATCTGAGGACAAAGGTTTGAGGCCAGCACAAGCAGGAGAATCCAAGAGAACCTTATCTCCAATTAAACATCAAAAAGCCTAAAGTGGAGGTGTGGCTCTCAAGGGTTAGAGCACCAACACAAGGGACAGGGCCTGGGGCTAATTAAAGCCCCAGTACTGGCACAATAAACAGAAAACCAAATGATAAAACCTGCAGTGGAGGTGAGCAGAGGAGAAATTGTTTCACAAAATATACACTGAGGTTTTTTAAAAAAAGTATTATTACCGGAAAGGTGATGTACAGAGGGGTCACAGTTACATAAGTCAGGTAACGAGTGCATTCCTTTTTGGACAATGTCATCCCTTCTCTTGCGTTCTCCCCACTTTTCCCTCTAGTCCCCACCCAATAAGTTGTAGAGTCCATTTTCAACATTGCCTATTGAATACTCCTGCTGTGTTTGTTCACTCTTTGTCCCTCCATTTTGGTGTTCCACCTTACCCTCCCAAAGACAGATAAATGAACAAGACAAGAGGAAAGGAAAATGAAAACAGCAACAAAGGAAAAAAAGATCATTTTTCCTGGAGTTCATTTTGATAAATATTATTTTATATGACCAGATGTACATAGTTGTTGAGCCTCTGTGACCCTCTCCTAAGAATATCCTCCTGGTGTTACTCTGTGCATTCACTCCATCTTATTGACCAATGTATGGCTTGATATGTGGTGTGAGTGTGTGTGTGTGTGTGTGTGTGTGTGTGTGTGTGTGTGTGTGTGTTTAATACCATGCTGGGATTTAAACTCAGAGCCTTGTGATATTGCTTGGAATTTGTCTGCTAATGCTGGCTCCAGACCTCGATTCTCAGCTCTCAGCCTCTTTAGCAGCTAGAATTTTAGGTAAGAGCAGCAATGTGTCTTTTCTTTTCTTTACTTTTTTGGCCAGTCTTCGGGCTTGACCTCAGGGCCTGCCCACTGTTACTGAGCTTCTTTTGTTGAAGGCAATTAATCTACCACTTGAGCCACAGCACCACTTCTGGCTCTTTCTGTTTATGTGTTAGTGAGGAATCAAACCCAGGGCTTCATGCATGCTTAGGAATCACTGTACCACAAAGCCTTATTCTAGGCCCCTGCTTTTTTAACTCTTTTTAAAAAAATAATCCAGGAACTTCTAGGAATTTATACTTTTTTTAAATCAACTTTGTAGTGACTCTGTGAGAATATTGACATAAGAAAGACATAGCTGTGTTCTGTAGACCACGTCCTGTTGGTTTAATCTGTAAAAGTCACTATTTCTAAAGGTTGAAGCAGCAGCAGTAACTGTCAGTCATTGGCTTAACTTTAAAAAATGCCTCTTTTGAGGCAAGTTTTTTCTTCTACACTGGAGTTTGAAGTCAGCACTTTGTGTTGCAAGGCAGGCATGCTACCATGTGACCCAGGCCCTTATTTCTTTATTTTCTGTAGTTATTTTTTGAGATAGCATCTCACTTTCATCCCTGTTGGCATGGACTGCTGGTCCTAGGCTGGCAGGTGCACATTGCTGCTCCCTGCTGAATTTTCTGTTGAGGTGGGATCTCAACAACTTTTTGGCTTGGGGCTGACCTGAACCCTTGATCATCCCGATTTTTCTGTCTGCTTATGGAACACAGCAGTGTGCTAGGCCCAAACATCACCCTCCTGGAGGCATCAGAGATCCAAGGACATGCTTTTCACTGTGGTGATACAGAATTACTTAGTTACTGCACTTAGAAGTATATCTGTGTGCTAGTTTAGAACTTTGGAAGTCTTTGGAAATTTACTCTGCCATGCCTTTCGTTTCCTATTTTATGCTGAGCAGTCACTATCTCTGTGATTTTAATTAGATTTGCAGAGACCCTATCAAATCTCTCTTGCTAGTAGCCACAGTGCTGCAATATATGATTCAGTTAGGCATTTCAGCCAGTCAGAACTTGAGACCCTTTATGTAGAGAAGCAAGCTAAGGGTTTCTAACTTCAGCACTGTCCAAAACAAGGATGTGAAAGTTCCAGTGTGGCCTCTGGACATTACCTGACCCCAGCCTTCCGGTATATCAGCATTGTGTTTGGGGAGGAAGCAAAGCTCAGGTGCAGCATGCACAGAGGTTGTTCTGCTCAGTCAGTTCTGAGCATAATTTAGGCTGAGCATAATTTAGCCAGCATGACCCACCTATCATAACCACAACTGAAGCCTGCCAGGGTTCAGTTCTCATGATCTACAATTTAATTAACGGCCTGTGTCTTTGCAGTATATCTTCTGATGTTTTGCAAGAGTCAGTGCATGGATAATTTGAGCAGAGTTTTGTCACTGTCCTCAAGCTGTGGGAGGGAAGGCGGGTGACAGGTGAGTGGAGTAGGAGGAGATAGAAGTTCATGTGGGCACAGGAACTCTAGCTCACCAAATGGAATTAACCTCAGGCACAACCTGGCATAGTGGTGAGCGGAGGAATGAATCACATGTATAATAGAAGGAGATGCTGCTCAAGGTTTGTGAGGCCCCCTTTCTTCTCTTCATTCCCCTAACACTGGCCTCCAGAAATGGAGCGAGGTTAGTATTGGAACCACAATTTTAAGAATTGAGGCTACAGTTGGGGCTATTTTAGTTCTAAGAGTTAATAATGTAGCAACAAAACTTTTCCTCAGTTGAAAATGCTGGAAACTTGGTACTTGATGTGCTCCCGGGAGAACTGTATTTCTGCACAAAGAGCAGTATTTGGCAGGATGGTGGGTCCGTAAGCACAGCACATGGGTTGGAGACCCAGTGTGGACTTGATTCTTCCTCTGGGAAGGAACCCTTTACCCTCATGCAATTTGGAAGCCACAGGAGAGTCTGTACATAATGTCCTTATACCTATGGCTTGGAGGGGTGAAATGTCCCAGGGGTATTTGGAGAGCAGATCTGAGCCTAAAGCCAATTCTTTTGATTCTTTTTTCTGCTACCCTTTTTCTTCCTCTACATCCTTGATGTCTGCATGCACTGGTTGATTGCTGGTCTTGTTGGTTTTCCAGGACTTGCCAGCATCAGAGACTAGGATGCTTGAGTCAGACTTTTCCTGCATTAGTTTCTGGGGAGGATCATCATCATGCATGCTGATACAAATGCTCACCTGTGGTTGATAGCATCTGTAACCCCAGCTACTCAAAGGCTGCAGCTGGAGGATTATGAGGATGAAATTGGTCTGGTTCAGCTGAGGGAGTTGCTCAAGTTGCATGCCACCTTGGCTTCAGTCCCCAGAATCATAAAAAAAACCCAAAACCTCAAACAACAGAAATGAACGCTGTTGTTTGTGAGGGATGTGCCCTGGGTTGCCATGGAAACTAAGGCTACCTGCTGCCACTGAGGCAGACCTCTGCAGAGCTGATTCCTCTTTGGATGTGCCATTCTTCAGATGATCTTGGTTTTCACTTTCCTCTGGGGACAGTGTGCCCATCAACCTAGCCCAGGATAGATGTACTCTGGCATGTGAGCCAGAGTGCAATTTAATTAATCAAAAGGAGAAATATTTGCCATGAAGAACGAATGTGCGTTTTTTTTCTTCTTCTTCTTCTTTTCTGTGTGTGTGCCAGTACTGGGGCTTGAACTCAGGGCTAAGTTCTCTCTTAGCTTTTTCACTGGTACTCCACCAGTTGAATCACACCTCCACTTTGGGCTTTTTGGTGGTTAATTGCAGATAAAGAGTCTGATGCAATTATCCTGCCCATGTAATTGTAGCCCCTCTGTACAGTATGTTCTCAAATAAAATAAAATAATATTAAAAAAAAAAAGAGTCTGATGCACTTTCCTGTCCAGGCTGGCTTGGAACAGGGATCCTCAGATCTATTTCCTGAGTAGTTAGGATTACAGGCCACAAGTCATGCTGAAGACAGGAGCATAGGCCCCATGATGCCTCTGGTGTTTCCACCATAGATGAATACAAAGTCTGTTAGGAGGATGGCTTCCCCATGGGGGAGGCTCAGGTCTCTGGTAGCCTTCTTTCTCTACTTGCAGAACTGCCCTTGAAATCGCCCCTCTATTTCACAAAGTCTGGGTCTCAGTGCTATTGACATTTCAAGCTTTTTAACCAAAAAGTTCCCCTCCCCTCTTCCTGGGGTTGGCTTGCCCATTGTTTTGGGATGACCAAAAATGTGTCTACACTTTCCAGATTGTCTTCTTGGGGAGCAGCCTATTCCCTTTCCTGCCCCTGCCTAGCTGAGAACCCCTGCTTTGTTCTCCCTAAGAAGTGAGAGCAGTTGTGTGATATCAGAGCATCTAGACTTTCTGCAGCAGGTGGAAGCTGCGTTTTCATTCTTTGAGTCTAGAAGTAGGACTCCCACGTGAAGGATTCCCACTTGACGGTTTGTCCTTTGTGTTCCCTTAATTTCCCTTGGGTTCTTTGCCCTTTGTGTTGCTTTATTTTCCTAAGGTTCTCCACATTTTCTCCCCATTTGATCGTATCTTGGCTCTTTCCAGGACGCTCTGCTTTATCCTGATGCTTGAGTGGTTGAGCTGCTCCCACTTCTTTGAAACCGAGCAGCACGCACAGCCAACCCCAAAGTTGAGTCTTTGAGTTCACTCTGGAAGCAGAGCAAATCTGGGCCCTTTGGTCTCCTGCCTCTCCCAGGGCCTTTTGCTCTCTCAGGGTTGGGGGTGCTGCTGTGGCTGAGGGTGTGTATGTGCTAATTATCCATCCTGTAGCTCAGAGACAGCCCTGGGGGCCACCTCTGTTTTAATTATGCATCCTGAAACTGGAGACAGACATGAACCCAAAGCCCACCCATCCCCCTACCCCCACGAGCCCTTCTTTGTCGGGGCCACAGTAATGCTTTGATATTCTGGAACTTTCAAGTGGTCACTGGAAACCCTGACTGGATGTCTTTTGATCTCCTCCTCTTATAAAATCACCAATATTCTATCTTGATAACCTTAGCTACTTCCAGTATCCCCTTCTTCCAGCAACCCCACTTCTAAATACAATAGGCAAGTTAAGCACCTTCCTCCAGGTGCACAGCTGCTGTGGGGAAAGGTGCTTTGTGTGTGTGTGTGTGTGTGTCCTTTAGGAAAGGTTTCCCAGATGACATTATTATTATATTTTTTGTGGATTCAAAGGCACTCTACCACTTTGAACCACAGCACTACTTCTGCTTTTCTCGTGGTTCATTGGCGATAAAGAGTCACATAGACTTTCATGCCTGAGCTGGCTTTGAATCATGATCCTCAGCTCTCAGCCTCCTGAGGAGCTAGAATTTAGAGGTATGAAGCACTAGTCCAGGTTAATCATTCTTCACTTGTTGGAGAAGCAGCCAAGTAAGCACATTGCTACTTGTTTATATTAACAGCTTTACAATGAGATTAACATTGAGGGACTCCAGTCTTGGATCCCAGCCAATTGTAATTTTATTGCTAGTGTAAATTTTACTATGTGTTTGTGTAGCAGGTTGTTCTATGCATGAGACATTCAGGAAATGTTTACTGAATGAAAAGTATCCTAAAGGTTTGTGAGAGACGGTTGAGCTGTGAGAGATCCTTTGGCTTGAGTGCTGTGTGATGGCTTGTGATCTAGTTCTCGGTCACTGTTGTGTGACAGATGGTCTCAGAAGCTTAGCTTTGCCCTCCCTGGGGTATGCTGTGGGAATGATGGAAGGAAAGAGAGGTTGAGACTTAATATCCATTTACAGGTTTCAAAAGCCTCTAATGTAAGATTCTAGGTGGTTTTCTTCATTTTCCCAATTTGAATATCATGGTAACTCTATTTTTTATGACCTCAATTCTGCTTCAGAATTACATGATGTTTTCTTCCTGGGTATAGAATGCAGAAATGATATAGCAAGGTGAAAATTCAAAGGAATACTAAATGATACAGGGCAATTTCTGGAGCTTACTCTTGAATGTAAGGAAAGGTATGTTTGGGGACGGGGGGTTTTGTTGACAAAGAGATGTCATCAGCACACTAACATCATTTCATTTTTTAAAAAAATTATTACATTTTATTTTATTTTGTTGGTTATGGGGCTTGAACTCAGCGTCTGGGTACTTTCCCTGAGCTCTTTTGCTCAAGGCTAGCACTCTACCACTTTGAGCCACAGTACCACTTCTGGTTTTCTGGTGGTTAATTGGAGATAAGAGTGTCACGAGATTTCTTGCCCTGACTAGCTTTGAACTGCAGTCCTCAGATCTCAACCTCCTGAGTAGCAAGGATTGCACCAGTACCTGGCCAACATCACTTTAATTGATTTTCTCAAGTGAGTTTTTTCTTTTTCTTCTAAATTTTCCTACAGTCTACCATTCCATCCAGGGTTATAGGCTATGCTTATTGTCATGACTCTCTGGTCTCCAGTCATTGGGAACAACCCCTTAGTCTTCCTTTACCGTTAGTGACATCTTTGTGGAATATATGACAACTATATTCCCCCCATTAGTTTTGGGCTTTGCATTTTGGGCAGAAATACCAGAGAGGTGATCGATGTCTTGTCCTTCGCAGTGCATCCTATCAGGAGGCCTGTGATGCTCCCTCCTCTCCTTCTCGGTGATTATTCTAGCTTCACAGATGAGAATATTGAATTAGAAAAGGCAGAATTTGTTCTGGAGTGACAGGCTAGGCCATAACCCCAGGAACTGGCTTTAGACTCATGTTAGAAGCAGTTGGCTAAATTGCAGGCCACCAGGAAACACCCTCATTGAGATTGAGGAGCTCAGACTCCCAGTGCCCTGCAATGGCTCAAGTATGGCAGTGTGGGTGGCAGGTGCTATTTCATACTGGAGGGAGACCTGGGCACAGCAACTGGAAGCACAATCCATGTCTTCCACGTGCACCCACGTGGTCAACCAATGGTTGTTCCTCGGGTAGTCTGCTACTGTTTGGTCAGGAGCAGGAAATTGATCTCTCTCCGTCCCACTGTTTTGCTTCTTTTTAACCTGGGTAGGTAGATGCTGTTTCAGGAAGAGCCGTTTTTAGAGGGTAAATTCGACACTGCTGTGCTGTGTTCTGTGGGATCGTGTGTGTCCCACCGTTGATTCCAGATTGCATGTTGTGTGTGCACAAGAATCACTTGGAGCTGGGTGCTGGTGGTTCATGCCTGTAATCCTAGCTACTCAGGAGGCTGAGATCTGAGGATCACAGTTCAAAGCAAGCCCGGGCAGAAAACTCGTGAGACCCTTATCTCCAATAAATCACTAGAAAACCGCAAGTGGTGCTGTGGCTCAAGCTGTAGAGTGCTCGCCTTGAGCTGAAGAGCGAAGGGACAGCGCCCAAGCCCAGAGTTCAAGTTCCACAACCAAAAAGAATCATTTGGGGTCTACATCGAGTGTCCAGTCTTCCTTCTGCAGGGGTCTTCCCTCTGGCAGCCTGGGGTTGGGTAGTTTGGGATGGCTTAATGCCATTTGTAATAAGCACCAGAAGGATGTGATGCAGGGTTTCTGATAGCTTGAGAAATGGTTGTAGACATTTAGTTGTTTACAGAACATGGACAGTCTCCCCATGGTGTTATTGAGTTAGTGAGAGAAGATTTTTCATTGGTGATTATCAGCTCCCTCAGCCTGTTGTGTTCCAAGGAGACTTCTGATCAGCCCACAGTGGACTCACATGTAACTTCCCATCTTTGTAAGTTTGAAGATGACAGTTGTGTGTTTGCTGTCAGGAGGAAAAGTCCCTTGGAGTTTTTAACCAATAGACTTTGCGGTACACTGTCAAAGTCTGTGCAAGGAGCTGTGTCAGCCATATTAGCTAGCTTCTTCGTGGCCTCTGCTCTGGCTGATGTTGGCTTTCCACCTCAAGAGGCCACATGAGGCTAATAAGATGGGTGCTTCTCTGGATACACAGAAGGTAGAAGCCTCATGCACCCTTGCATTTCTCAGTCCAGGGCCCAGAACTCTGTGCAGGGAGGTGAACCACAACTAAAAGTCAGTTGAGACTCAACAGCATAGTATGGGCTATAGCGATGATGATGAATCTTCATGTTTGTTCTTCTAGTCACTATAACCAGGTACTTGAGGTTGGATAATTGAAAGCAGCAGACATCCAGGCTTCCCCGTGCCTCTTCAGGAAGACTCTACTCTGTGCCTACTCACCTTCTAAATTTAGGAGCCCAGAGGTCCATCCCACAGCTATGGAGGTTAGTTTCCACCCCCACGTGACCATGGTGACATCTTCCTAGATTTTCTCTGCCCCTCTGCTTCTCTATGCAGTCAGGTGTCCTGTGATCCCACCCTTGCTTCATAATATCTGCTGATGCTCTACTTGGTCAGGGTGGAGGGACACAGAAAGAACTTACAAAATCAAGTGTTAAGTTTCCTCAAGGAGAGAACTTTGAAAGACAGGGAACGGTACCCATAGAAGCAGGACATGATGAACACTAAGTACTCCAGTGCAAATGGAGAGCACGTGCACCTGGATAGAGCCAATTAGAAATCTCAAAAGTGAAAACCTCCATGGAACAATAGCAATTATTTAACGATACCTAACCATTTTTAACAATGTGTAACAATTATATAATAATTTAACTCTATAACAATTATTTAAAATCCATAAGGTACTTCATGATGAGCTTGATTTAGCCAAAGAGAGAATTGGAATTGTGGACTCTGTGAGTAAGAAATTGACCCAGAACACCACTGAGAGATAAAGGAATAAAAACTATGAAAGCCAAACTGGGCTGAAAAGGAAAAGTTGAGAAGTCCCGACCTGCTTTTCATTGGAAGTTCCACTAATGAAGAAGTGAATCCATGAAAGCAAGGCAGTATTTAAATAGGCAATATTTAAATGTTTAAATAGAATGGGGGGTGCTGAGGAGAATTTCAAGATTTCCGTATGGTCAGGCACGTTGATGCTGGCAGCATCCACCAAAATATGGCAAGCTCACTCACAGTGGGGATCAGGAAAATGGACTGGGTGTTTATACAGTCAGAGCTCCTTTCAAAAGCTTGTTACATTTTAGCCCACTTGCCAGTTTGTCTAGGTAACTGGTGTGTCAGCTTTCAGTGTAGTCTCCAGTCCTTTGAGAAAACGTATCCAACTGTTACTTCCCATCCAAAAGCCTGTGATGAGCTGGATGCGTGGCTCAGCAGGCTTCACCCTTGCTAAGTTCAGAACTCAGTACTGCAAGTTCAAATCTCAGTGTCAATAAATGAGTGAATGAAAGAATGAGGCACTTTGGCTGTGTGCTGCTTCTAGCTTGCTTTTTTGGCCACACATTTCTTTCTTTCTTTATTTATTTATTTTTTGTCTGTCATGGGGCTTGAATTCTGGCCCTGGCTGTTGTCCTTGTGCTCTTTAGCTCAGGATGAGTGCTGTACCACTTGACCATAGTGACATTTCTGGTTCTCTAGTGGTTTATTGGAGACGAGTCTCATGGACTTTCCTGCTGAGTAGCTAGGATTACAGGCATGAGCCACTGTCAGCTACTCATTTCTCTGACATTGTTAGGTCCCCTGTATCCCATTCAGTTAAGCCTTTGTGTTTGCTGCTCTTATAGAAATACTCCACACAGTCCAATTACCATCTGCTTTCCTCGCTAGCCACAGGCAGAATAAGAAGGAAAGTTTAGAACCTGACCTCAGATTTAAGCAGCAAACTGGAAATAGACAGAACAGGGAGGATGAGGAAGACATAATGTTCATTCCAGGTTGAAGTTCTGGCAAAGTAGAAAATGAACACAAGTTGAGAAGTCAGAGTTCAGAGCGTGACTTGAGATGGAGTTTACATGTGGCTATATTCTCCCCTTGAAGTGCCCTGGGCCCAAAGGGACCACAAAGGAGTGGCATTGGTGGGGGGAGGGTGGGGGAATTTTGGTTTTTGAAGTAAAACAAGCAGGAGAGGAGGGAAGACCTTTGACTTCCAGAGTAGATGGTGTGAGAAGTTTAATGTTCACTTAGGAGTTCATCATGATTTATTCAACTCACGGTAAGAAAAAGTCATCTACGATTACCATAGTCATGCCCATTGAACTTTAGATATTGTTTGTGAGGAGCTTAGCAAGCCTGGATCAGTGGCTACTGCTGGAATCTCAGCTACCCTGATGTAGAGGTAGCAGGAACACAGTTGCCCAGGCCCAGGCCACAAGTTCTCAACAAAGAAGCCCAGACTTGTTGTTGTATACTTGTGATCTCAGCAACTTGGGAAATCAGACATAGTAGGATTGTGATCTGAGGCCATCCCCAGACAAAAATGTGAGATCTGAAAAATAATTGAAATGAAAAATAGATGATTGGTATTGGACTGTGGTTTAAGTGGTAAAGTGCCTGCCTAGCAAGTACAAAGGTATGAGTTCAAACTGGAGAACTGTAAAAACAAACCTCTGTACTTACCTTTGTGCTGGAGTCTGGAGTAACAGCGTCCTTCCTCTCAGATGGGACCTCTGGGCATCTGGGCTTTTTGCTTCTGGCTGCAACTACTCTAAACTTAGATGGAGTTCAAGAGCCAGGACTGTAGAATTACATGAGTATCGTTCAGAGTCTTTGTTATCTATGCAATGAGTCATGGAACACATCAGGAAACACCTCAGGAGCCTCCTACAATCTTCTCAGTAGTACAGCACACACAGCACTGAGAGCGTTCAGGGGATATGGTGTATTTTACTCAAAAACTGTAACTACCGGCATTAATATTTTTTTTCAGAAGGCTCAGCTGAGTGGTGATAGGTAATGCAAAGTGTGATTGAGCCAAAAGTGTAGCTGTAGCTCAAGTGGTAAATTTCTGGCCTTGAGCAAAATGAAGCTTAAGAACAGCAGCTAGGTCCTGAGTTCAAGTCCCAAGACACACACACACACACACACACACACACACACACACACACACACACACACACACACACACACACACTTTGTCTTTCTCTTTCTGTCTGTCTCTGACTGTCAGTCAGTCTGTCTTTCCGTCAGTCTGTCTTTCTGTCTGTCTGTCTGTCTGTCTGTCTGTCTGTCTGTCTGTCTCTCTCTCTCTCTCTCTCTCTCTCTCACACACACACACACACACACTTTGTCTCTCTTTCTCTTTCTGTCTGTCTCTTACTGTCAGTCAGTCTGTCTTTCCATCAGTCTGTCTTTCTGTCTGTCTGACTGTCTGTCTCTCTGTCTCTGTCTCTCTCTCTCTCACACACACACACATCAACACAGAGTGATTGAAGCTGGGGGAGTTTGAGGAAGGTGAGGTTGTGCCATTGTTAGGATAGGTCCTTTCCTACAAAGCCTGCCTGGTTTTTCTTCAGGGCTGGGGCTCTGGCTCAGCTTGCCTTGCCAGTGTCTCATTGAATGGACATTTGTTTGAAGTCTCTGTCCCTTCACACCCTACAGGTGGCTGGCTCAGCATATCTGTTAGCCATCAAGGAGCTGAATTTAGTGCCTCCACTTACAAACCTAGACCCCCTAGGTAGTGAAAAGAGATGAGTGCTAGAGAGGAACGATGAATGAGAAATAAAACGTTATTGTGATTATTGTGTGTTGTTATACTGGGGTTTGAAACCAAGGCTTCATCCTTTTTAAGCAGGCTCTCTACCACAGGAGTCATGCTGCCAGCCCTTTTACTCTGGTGGATTTTGAGATAAGACCTTATGACTTCTTGAGCTGGTCTCTGGACTGTGAACCTGGTATTTATACTTTCTTCCCTAGCTGAGATGACAAGTGTGTATCACTATACACAGCATTTTGTTTTCTTTGGAGATGGCGTCTTTGTAACTTTTTACATAAGCTGCTCTGGAAATCCAGTCCTCCCAGTATCCAGAATTACAAGTATATAGCACTGTACCCAGCTTGAACTCACTTCCTTATTTTATCTTTTTTTTTAGGGGGGGTGTCCAGTCATGGGGCCTGAACTCTGGGCCTGGGCACTGTCCCTCAGCTCTTCAGCTCAAGGCAAGCACTCTACCACTTGAGCCACAGCGCCACTTCTGGCTTTTTTCTTTTAGCTTATGTGAATCTGAGGAATCGAACCCAGGGCCTCATGCATGCAAGGCAAGTGCTCTACCACTGAGCCACCTTCCCAGCCCCTCCTTTTTTTCTTATTATCTTTAAGTATTGAACTCACTTCTTAATATGCCGTATTCCACTAGTTCTTCTCAGTATTCTTTTCACTGCTGTCTTACATCCAGTGTCAGCTTCTAGGTAGTTGACAGCCTTCCTAACCCTGGGTGGAAGTTGAAATTGCCTTCAAAACTTAGCTAAATTCCTCCTGTCTCTTCACCTCTTCTGTAAACAGAGGTGGTGGATGGCCTGTCCGAGCAGACAGCTATTCCTGGGAACCCTGCTTTATCCTTCTTATTTCATCCCATGTCTGTAAACATAGCCAACCTTCCATGTAGGAATTTACGAAGAGAAATACATTGCTTGGCATGGATGAAGGGAAGCAGACCTAGGACCAGGACTGAATCTGTGTGAACCCTGAATTACAATGTCATGGAGTGAGACAGTACAGAGTTACCTGCAAATACTTTCTAGAGAAGACTGAGATTAAAGAAGATTAAGAAAGAGGGAGATAGAAAAAGGAAAACTGGTGCTGCTATCAGAGAAAGTGCAATTTTAGGGAAAATGATTCCTTGTCACCATAGCAGTATTGCAGTGGAATAAATAAAATAGGGATGAAGAGGGAGCTAACTAAATATTGTTGATACAAACAGTGCTTTAATTTTGAATGCATGTCTTCTACTATTGCAGTGTCTCTTCCAAATGAAGAGAAATACACTCTCTATAGACTAGTAGTATGTTAGAATGTCAAAGAGTATGTGTGGTTCGTGCTTCTCATCTTAGCTACTCAGGAGGGTGAAATTTGTAGGATCATAGTTCAAAGCAAGCTTGGGCAGAAAAGTCCATAAGACTTTTTAATCCTCCAAATAACCAGCAAAATGTTGGGCTGGAGGCATGGCTCAATAGGTAGATAGAATGCCAGCTGGGCATGCAAGCTGAGCAAGTACAAGGCCTTGAGTTTGGATTCCAGTACTGCCAAAAGAAAACAGCATGGAGACTTTCTATCTGCTTTTTATCTTCAGCCTACCCATTCAGTTATGTCTCATAACTCATAATCAGTTATACCTCTGCCCCTCTTCACAGTCCAGTGGTTTTATGACACAAAGATTGAATTTATCTTGGTGCAAATTTCCTGTTTAATTAGCTTCATGAAGCTTGAAACAAGTCTTTTTTCATAAATCATTTTTTGAACCAAATCAGCATTCTTCCAGGGGGTAAAAAAAGTGGCCTGTCCTTTCATCTTTCACTTTCCAAAATTAATTTGATAACCAGGTTTTCCAGCCTTGGAGGGTGGTTGTGAGCCTCTCCTGTCATTTCTGATGATTACTGGAGTCTTCAGTTGGTGATTTACCTCACAGCTGGTGTCAACACCCTTGCTTTCCAAACATCCAGCTAACTTTGCCTCAGGAAAGCATGGTTTAGGAATCATCCTGCAAACTAAAGAAACTGCTCTTAAGAAAACCCCTCTCTAAACAGCAGATCCTTCTGTACCAGCTCATTGTGTCTCAGAGAGTGTCACTGGCTCATCAGAGGAGAATAAAACTATAATAAAGTGGTGTCATTCATGGGATGTCCTGCGGACTGTCTAAGGGTGGACGGATTACTGAACCTCAACGTTTCTCCAAGCTGTGGTCCATCTGAGTATCCTTTCTCAGTGTTTTGGGAGCTGTGTTTCTTTTCTTCCCGGGCCAACATTACTCAGAACTGCCGTGCAGAATATGTTTAATGAATTTCAATCTATAAAAGCAAAGGGAAACCCAAGTGCTTTGCTGTGCTCTATTGCCTCAATGTGACAGAATAAAGCATCTGCCAGATTCTTTCAAAGCACAAGAGAAAAGCTTTTTGGTAATAGTCTAGGACCTAAATCTTTCAAACCTGTGGTTACAATGGAAATGGTGCAAGAGGATGTGGATGGGAGAAAGGACAGATGAGAGAATGGGGAATGGGGGTGAGACTGTCCTGGTCTGTGCTGGTCCCAAGGCCAGCTGCCTGCCTGAGCCTCAGGAACAATCAGAGACTAGATAAAAAGGGAGAGAAGCTAAAAATCTGAGAACAGATGTGTTCTTAACCTATGTTTATTAGCTACTTGCCTGAGTAATGACAGAGTATCTCGGAGGCTGCTCTGCCTTTAAGTTGGTAGAATCGAGTTATCAAACAGATGAAATTGACTTTAGGAATAAAGACATGATGAATGAAGGACAAAAGGTAGCATTTAAAGGCCAGTCACTTTAAGGAAGAAGGAGGAAATAGACACTTCTTCATTTTTTCCCCTTTCCTTTAGCAGCACTGAGGTTTGAACTCAGGACCTCCTGCTTGCTAGGCAAGCCCCACCCCAACCATTTCTTTCATTGGCTGTTTTTTGACGTTTCATTTTGACATGTCCTTAATGCACACCGTGCTCCTGGGTCAGACTCATCCCTTCTATCGCTCCCCTTCATCCTCTCTCCTCCTTCCTAAATCAGTCTCACCATGCTTTATTGCTTATTTTCATACACATCGACATAAAACATGGTGAACCCCTTGGCTACCTTTCACCCTCTCCATTCTCCCACCCCTTTGCACTGGCTCCTACACCACAGACAGGACATGTTCCACCTTCCTAATGTTTTTGTTAAAGTTCATGGTACTTGTTCTCAGGAACTTTATTATGGCCCTTCACGCATGCATCTATGGTACTTTAATCAGATTGATCACATATTTAGGTACAGGATTTGGTATGTGTTTACTTATATGTTTATCTTCTAATTCTAGCAACCAAGTATAAGAGTGAATTTGTGTGTGCTGGTTATTTCTGAGCTAGGGTCTCACTTCGTGCCCAGGCATGTGCCTGGACTGTCATCTGCCTGTTTTCTTTAAGTTTCCACTTGTTGTTTACACATGTGTACCACTTTACCCAAATCTCAGTGGCAAAGGTAAGCTGAAAACTTTCCTGCCTAGATCGGTCCTGGCCAATGTTAGCCCTCCAAGTAGTTAGAATTATGGGCATGGACCACCTTCCTTGGCCATTGATTTCCTTATCCCGGACATTTTTTAAGGGACCAGTGAAGTGTCCAGACAGAGAATGTAAGAAGTAAGTGGTCTCTTCGGAGGTGCCATTATATAACATCTTACTACATATCAGGTCTAGTCTAAGAAGCTTACATCATTTGTGACCCTCTTTTTTTTGTGGCATTGTGTTTACCCTTAGGGACAGAAGAGAAAACAGGAGTATTGAGAAGGGAAGTAATAGGTCTAATGTTACAAAGTGAGGGACTTAAAAGCTGGGGTTTAATCTCAGGAAACTTTTCACAACTTTTTATTTTGGCAGTTTGGAGTTCGAGCCTAGGACTTGATGCTTGCTAGGCAGGTGCTTTCCCACCAAGCTACATCTTGAGCCCTTTTTGGTTTGTTGTTATTATTGATTTATTATTGTTATTATTATAATACTGTAACAGTATTATATTATTTATAACATAATATTACATGTTATATTTATAAATGTTATAACTCATGTAGTACCGTAATAAAATACTGGGTCTTAAACTCAGAGTCTAGAACTTTTGCTTGACTTTTCACTCAAAGCTGGTGCACTACCATTTGAGCCACAGCTCCACTTGTGGCTTTTTGCTAATTAATTGGAGATACAAGTGTTTTAGATTTGTCTTCCTGAGCCATGATTCTTGGATCTCAGCCTCCTGAGTAACTTGGATTATAGGTATGAGCCACCTCTGCCCTTCATGCTTAGGCTAGATGGGCCCAGAGGCTATTTTTCTAAAGTCAGTCAAAAGAAAAGTAAGTGTCATGTCACCTTAAATGGCTTTGTGGTATCTGTTTGCTTCCTAGCATCCCTAGAACATTCCATCTGTGTGGTTAGACACACTGGCAAGGCCTAACCCAGACTTTCTTCCTGGGTCTGCCACACTGGGCAGTGGTGAGATCCATGGGTGGTTGTCACTGCAGAGAATTGAGCCTGCAATGTGCAGTTGCTAACAGGTGTGTGGTCTACCAGTGAGCTGCTGCCAGCTTCAGCACATAGGAATGAAGTTAGAAATGTGTGGGCAGCTATGGCCTGGAGAGCCCTGAGGTGCTTCTTGGGGCTGGGTGAAGCCTTGGATGTGGTGTCAAGGCCAACAGGCAGGAGTAGGTGGTTCAGCTGCCAGGAGCTGCCAGGCCTGTCATGGTGAGATGAGGTGTCGTGGGGGGCGGGGTTCTGATGAAGGACAGCAGCTGGACAATTCTCCTGGGAAGGAACCTCCTGCCAGGCTGGCCTGTCCACCTCCTCCATAAAAAGCCAGGTATCCCCAGGGGTCTCTCTGTGCCTGAGTTGGGAGTGGTCATGATGTTTAAGAGATAGAAGGTAGACAAAAAGAGAACATGGCTTATAGCAAGGAAGAAACACAGAGGTTAGAATTGGCTTAGGTGGGCGCTGGTAGCTCACACTGTAATCCTAGCTACTCAGGAGGTTGAGATCTGAGGATTGATTTCAAAGCCAGCTGGTTAGGAAAGTCTTTGAGACGCTAATTAACCCCCAGAAAATGGGAAGTGGAGCTGTGGCTCTAAGTGGTAGAGTGGTAGCCTTGAGCAAAAAAGAGCTCAGAGACAGCTCCCAGGCCCCAAGTTCAAGCCCCATAACTGACCCCCAAATAATAATAATATAAAAAAGAAAGCAACTGGATGTGCATGGGATCAGAATTTATGATGTCAATTCTCAAATTTAGGACAATTTTTGTGAAAGTTGAGAGAGGGAGAGAGAAGCAGAAGGAGGAAGAAGAGGAGAAAGAGGAGGAAGAGGTGTAAGAGAAGACTAACATTCACTTCTAAGGAAGAGGGAGTCATGCCAGCTAATGGCTTATAAACTAAAGATGTAGTTTAGAAACAAACTGCCAAAAAAAAAAAAAAACCCTAAATGTGGCCATTTTCAGAAACCTCTTTATTTTATGAAAAGTAAGCAAAAATCTTTTTGTTTAGGAAATGTGGTGTCTGGACTTACTGTATTCTGTGAGTTAAATCAAGAACCGTTGGGGAATAGAGCTGAGAAAGAAAGTAAGTTCTTTAAAAGAAAGCTAAATCCTTGAAAATGATGGTTCTTACATGGTGCACTGCTGATAGATTCACATAAAAATGTTTGCTTTAACAAAGAAAGTTTTCTAGGCAGGAACTGATATCTCGTGCCTATTATCTTAGCTATTGAGGAGGCTGAGATCTGCAGATTGAAGTTGGAAGCCAGCCTGGGCAGGAAAGTCCATGAGACTCTTTATTTCCAGTTAATCAGCCAAAAGCTGTCAGTGGAAGTGTGGTTCAAGTGGTAGAGTGTCAGGCTTGAGTAAAAAACCTAAGTGAGAGTACAATGCCCTGATTTTCAACCCCAGTTCACAAAGACACACACACAGACACATACAAAGACACACACACACACATACAAATTCCTAGAATAACTAAAATGAAGAACAAAGACTTGTGTGCTGTAAGGTGATCTTCCTATGGATAACAAGAACAGTGAGTGTGACTTGGGAACTACTGCTTAGATAGAAGCCTGGCCACTAAAGTACTAGTCCTGCAAAACAAACTCTTTTGAGGCTGCAAATGCAGCTTTGGAAACAGAAGGTTTAAGGATTGTGTAAGTTATGAAAACTTACTGAAGCAGTTAAGTAATTGTGATCTGATATTCTAAATCCAAATATTTTCCCATTGAGTGTAGGAATTCACTTTTTAGATTTGTGGAATACAGGGAATAGAACCAGTTTGCTCATCGTAGACCAAAATTTCTTTGAGTCCTTTTCTTTCTGTCATGTGAATGGCAAATTTCTCAGTGAGTGTACAGAATGCTAGCCATGTATTATGCAGGATGTCCCAGTCCTTGAAATTGGGTTGGCAAAGTAGACAGGAATATTTTTGGGTAAAAAAGACAAATGTTCATAAATACGACCACTGGGAAAGACTTCTGACTGAATTTACTAGTCAGACAAGTTGCTCATGTCATCCTGAGGGCTTTATGCAGGCAGAGATAAAGCAGTGGGACTAGACGAGTGTGGTCTGTGCAGAAGCTTTGATCAGGGTTGGCTCCTGGAGAGAGGGCACGAGTGCTCACCTGGTTGATACAACAGCCATGGAGATGGCTGTGGTACTGGTGTCTAGTTTACCATCTGCTGGCTACACAGTGTTCTTCCAAGTTGAGCCTCCCGTAATTCCCAGGAGACTGATTGTGGTCGGAGTGGAGTAACAGTTTTTGTGTTTGTGCCAGCCTGTGGCAGGAGCTGCTTAGAGCCACCAAGCCATAGTACATGTGGTAGGAAATAGGGAACATGCTGATGGATTGAAGCTTTCCGTAAAAATATTTTGCTTTATGTCAGGTGCTGGTTGTTCATGCCTATAACAGTCGCTACTCAGGAGGCTGAGAGTGGAGGATCATGGTTAAAAGCCAGCCAAGCTTATAGAGTCCATGAGACTCTCAACCCCAAGTAACCACCAGAAAATTAGAAGTGGAGCTGTGGGTCCAAGTGGTATAGAGCACTAGTCTTAAGTACAAAAGCTCAGGGATGGGGCTTATTTTTTGAAATGGGGTCTTTTCTTTTCTTTTTTTTTTTTTTGGTGGGTCATGGGGCTTGAACTCTGGGCCTGAGTGCTGTTCCTGAGCTCTTCAGCTCAAGGTTAGTGCTTTACCATTTGAGCCATAGGGCAACTTCCAGGCTTTCTGCTTATGAGGTGGTGAGGAATTGAACCCAGGGCCTCATGCAGGCAAGGCAAGCACTCTACCACTGACCCACCTTTCCAGACTGGGGTCTTAATTTCTGCTGGGACTGGCAGCCAACTGTGATGTTCTCAGTGTACACCTCTGGCCTCTCTTCTTAAAGGCCTTAGTCCTTCCTAACATTGGCACACTGCCAGGGTTGGGGTGTAGGGGGGTGGGGGGTGAAGGTTGAGAGGCTTGGGGGACACATTTAAGCTATCTCCAAACCTAAGAAGCAATTCTAGGAAAGATTGAAAGTATATTGGCTGTTTTTTTGGGTGGGTGGGAGCTGGAGGGGGTGGTAACTGAGTGTTAGATCTCTTCCCTAGTTAGACCTCAATATAAAAATAATAAGCTAAAAAAGTGTCTCACACAAACCCCTCCTTTGTAGTTGGGATTGCCATTGGAGTGGTTCATCTGGGCCAGTCTCTTCCTCTTTGCTTTGTGTCTGGTACCAAGGTGGTACCTGGTAAGGCAAGTTGGCCAGTGAGGGCTTAAAGTTAGGCACTGTGCAAATCCTTCCAAAATGCAGTACCCTCTCTGTGTCTGTCCTCATTGGCAAAGACCTCCCTGCCTCTATGTGGGGCCCCTGGTTCCTCCTCCAGAGGGAAAGTGGGGGGGTGCATCTGGCTACAAACAGGAAGCTTGGCTTCCTGTGCCCCCTCCCCCATGCTGGCACAGTGCTGGGTGGGACCAAGGCTGTTTGCATCTCAGAGCTGCTGGGCCTGCCAGGCTGACTCTTAAATTTAAACACTGCCAGGAGGAGGTATAGAGCCTGGGAATGGGAGAGGTAGCAGGATGCTGCACATTTTGTGTTTTGCTTCTGCCTTTGGATTAAGGACAGACTTTGTTGGTTAAAAAGGGGAGAAAAAGAAAAAAGCTCATCTGGTGAGCAGGGTGAAGTGGTGAATTGCGCTTCTTTTTTCTGTGGAGTCTGTGAGTTGGTGAAAACATAAAAGTGTGGCGAGCATTTGGTTTGAGGTGTTGGTAATGTGCCCTTCCTTTACGTGGGTTTCATCTCTTAGGTTGTATGTGGACTTGGGGACTTGTATGAGGACTGGTGCATCATGTGTGGGCCCGGGGCCCTGGTGGTTGTGCGGAGGAGGTGGGAGTCCTGGGCTTTGCAGCATGTCCCTGCTTGTTCACTGGGGTGTCCTCTCCCTGTGTGGACCAGATGTCCCCTTACTCAGAGCTGCTAAGTGGCTGCAGAGCAACCTTCATTGTCCTGAGGATGGACAGCTCCTCTGAAGTTTTACTTTCACCTTTCCACAAGTTTAGTATCTGGGGACAGGTGCCCAAAGTCATCACTCACTTTTTCCCCCTTTTATGAGAGGCAAGGTTAGCTCTAGAATCTTGTACTACTTTATAGACTGTTTGGTCCCTCTGACCTGCTTCCCTTTTTCCTGGGATGTGTCCCCAGAGGAAGAGGCTTACAGGATTAATAACCTGTGGAATATTAACTCCTCCCTTCCTATGAGAAGTCTGGAGTCTATTTCCTTAAACTTACGAATATGTGTGCACACACATGCACATACAAACAGGGATGCATGCATATATGCCCACACAGCTGCCCACTCATGTGCATATATACATGAATATTCTGAAACGCATGCACACACATGCACACACAGGCTCATATGCACACACATGCCTACGTAGGTGCGTGCTCACACACATGTGTACAGAGACACACACAGACACATGCATACACAGATTCATGCACCACGCTCACAATGCCCACACAAATATACACTCACAAAGGCAGATACATGTATATATGCACACATGCACCAATACACATGCACACACAGATGTATTCGTGCATAGATGATTCACACTCGTGTGTAACTAACACAGCTTTTTTGTCCACGAAAGGGCTGAGCCTTGGGAGTCCATAACAGATTTTCCAAATTTCATCCTAGGTCATTGTAATGATGCTTACTTTCCCCCATGTCAGCAGTGGCTTTCCATTTGCCACATAGGAAGGAGGGTCTCTGTGGGCATGAGCTGTGATTATGTTCTGTGCAGGTTGCTGCCACCCTATGGTGTGATGGCTGCTGCTGTTTCTTATGGATGTGACTGGGCTCTGAGGTTTTCCTGGAGGGAGGCTGGGCCTCTCATTCTTGGCCAGGACCATCATATCTATTGCATGATTTTTGTCAAGTCCAGAAGTTGGGAAAAATCTTAGCCCAGCTTATATCTTTATGAAGTGCTCCTCAGCCAGATGTCATGGCTCAAGCCTGTAATCCTAGCTATTTGGGAGGTGCAGATTGGGGGATGGTACTTTGAGGCCATAAAAGTTCTTGAGACCCATGCAGTCAATCACTGGGCTTGGTGGCACATGCCTGTCATCCGTGAAGGGAAGCACCAATAGGAGGATCACAGTCTACATTGATTGGGACATAATTGAGACCTCACCTTGAAAATAAACTGCAGCCTGGTGCTGGTGGCTCATGCCTGTAATCCTCTTTACACAGGAGGCTGAGATCTGAGGATCATGGTTCAAAGCCAGCCCAGGCAGGAAAGTCCATGAGACTCTTATTTCCAATTAACCACCAGAAAATTGGAAGTGGCACTGTGGCTCAAGTGGTAGGGTGCTCACCATGAGCTGCAGAACTCAGGGACAGCAACAGGGCCCAGAGTTCAGCCCCATGACCAACAAAAACAAACAAACAAAAATAACACTGCATCAAGCAACTGTTGGAGTGACTCAATTGGCTGAGCACTTGTTTAGCCAATGGGAGGCCCTGAGTTCAAACCCCAGCACCACCAAAGAAAACTTTTTCTCTCCTCTCTCAGTGAATACAGCTCATTACAGAGATTTCCTATTATTCTAGCAACTGAACTGCAAAAAAAGTTGACCATGAGTCAAGCCATTTGATTCCACCGAAGTACATAGGTTAATATTCTTGACAGGAGCAGTCTGGGTGTCAGTCTGACTTAGGAAAGCCATAGGGTCGGCTCCACACCTGTGTTACCAGCTTTTTGTCATTGTGACAAAACACCCAGATCAGCCAAACCCTAAGGAAGAAAGGTTTATTTCGGTTTCAGGGATTTGGGTCTTGGTGTCTTGGCCCCTTGCCTTTGGGCCTTGTGGCAAAGCAAGTCCTCATGGTGGAAGCACAGGATGGAGCAAAGCTGCCTACTTTATGGTGGCCGGGAGGCAAAAAGAGAGGAACAGGAAGGGGTGGGGTCCCACCATCCCTTAGACAAGTCTCCAGTGACCTGACTTCCTTCCACTAAGCCCTTCTTGCTAAGGTTCTAGAACCTTCCAGGCTGCCATCAGACCTAACACGTAGGCCTGGGGGCGGGGAGCTGTCAGAGTTCACACTGTAGACAGTCAGTGGCTTGAAGGTCATTTCCAAAGACATCCCTGGAGTTCTGAACTCTCTCCACTGCCTTAGGAGGCTCAGGGGAGGCTTTACAAAGATTGGCTTGTGATTTTTCCCGAAGGAAGCTACAGACTTTTTAGGGATAGGATTCTGGATGAGGATGCTGAGTGAACAGTTGCCAGAATGTGGAAGAAATGTGTGAGACCTTCCTGCTGGCTTAAAAGGAATACTTAAATGTTTGTTTGTTTGTTTCTGTTAACCCATATTTGATGAAGCAGAGTGAGCACAGCAGACCTGTGATGGAGCTAATGTTCTTGCTACAGATGAGACTAAGCTGCAGTGATTTTAAGAGACATTGAAGTATAATTGGGTCTAGAAAAGGCCTGGGCAGCACTGATGCACTGCAGAGCCTGTGTGGGGCCTGAGCTGGTGCAGAGGCTGGATAGGACATAGCTTGAAACCTCAGTGTTGGTGATGGTGATATTTGCATTTGGAGCATTCACTGGAAAGAAAGGTGCTCACTGATGGAGTCAGCTTATCTCATTTAATTCTCACTGTAGCCCTTTAACTAGTAGTACTCCTGTTTCATATGAGAAAAGTTCACAATTCAGAGAGGATGAACTTATGGAAGGTGGTGGATCTCAGCAGAGGCTGGAGTTGAATGGAAAGATGGCCTGAAGTTCTCTGAATTGTGCTTGGAAGGGGGTGTCCTTTTGTTAGAAGATTAGAAAAGCTTTGGGATGGGCATTCACTATAGCTCCTAGCTCCTTAGGAGGCTGCAATCTGAGGATCTTAGTTCCAAGCCATCCTGGTAAGGAAAGTTCATGAGACCTTTACCTCCTGTTAACCAAGAAACTGCCAGAAGTGGATCTGTGGCTCAAGGGGTCTCCCATGAGGGAGGATCCTAGACCACCACCTCGCAGAGCTCTCAGCCCCACATCTCCCATTCATTGATCATGAAAGCAGCCGCTCTCAGGTACAGGCTCTTACACCTTTAGGAAGAGGAAGGGAAGGCAATCTGACCCCCATCTTCCAGGTTCATTTGCAGGATTCTTGAGGTAAAACCTCAGGAGGGCACTTTCAGGAAAGAATGATTTCCCTCTACATTGTTATATAGATTGTAGCAATAGCAGATCTTTATATCTGAGGAAAGAGCTACAATGAAATACATAGGAAGATTAAGAAGAGAGGTGTGAGAAATGAATTGATAGGTATGAGTTTCTTTAATTTCAGAGGGAAAGTGAGCCTTTACAGGTTAGGTATGACATAGCTTAGTCATATGCGCAGTTTGCCACAGCTTGTAAGAGGAATGTCTTTTTGTGTGTCTGTGTGCCATTACTGAGGTTTGAACTCTGGGCCTCCTGCTCTTGCTTAGATTTTTCGCTCAAGACTGGTGCTCTACCACGTGAACCACAGCTCCATTTCTGTACTTTTGCTGGCTAACTGGAGGTAAGAGTCTCATGAACTTTTAGTTCAGCCTGGCTTTGAACCGTGATCCTCTTATCTCAGCATCCTGAGTGGCTGGGATTACTGGCATAAACCACTGGTGTCTGTCTTAAGGCAGATGGCATAAGAAATCATGACATATGTTACTGAAGGAAAGTGCTGAGGGTTTTCCTCTTCAATATTCTTAGGAAATTGCCTGTCATGGGGAAAGATATCTGTGTGGGGCAGAGAGCCTGGAGTCAGGAAGAGGCAGACCTGGATCCTTTTTCAGTGTCATAGGATTGAGACTCTAATGTAGGTAGTGCTTGAAAATCTCCCATTCTTCCCCTGCAAGATAGGAACATTCAACACAGACTTGTAGCCTCCCTTTCCTATGAATTATAAGTAGAAAAGTGTACAAGTTTCCAAGTGTTCATAGCCAGCCCACAAAGGAACTCCAAAGCATCCTTGGATTTGGCGAGTTCTTTCAATGGGACACCTTCCAGTACTGATATACACTACTTGACAATTAGTGAACATGTTCTAAAATCCTCTCCTAAGCAGGAAGGTGACTGTCCTTGCCTCTTTTGCTTATGCACCTGTTCACCGGTTAGAACAGCCACAGGAATGTGGCAAGCCAGTGAAAACCAACTGCTTCCTGATGAAACCAGATTCCCTAAAAGTGTTGTCTGTTCTTGCCAAGAGCCAAATCCTCCAGCGGAAGCAGGAAAACCACATGAGTTTCCCAATTAATGCTACGCATGTGTTCTGACTTATACTAGACCCCTGAGGCCAAAGTAAAGCACATGAAAATTTAAAAACCAACCTGATGAATTAAGTCAATAATATCCAGCCTGTTGGATAAATTCCCTGTGGAGATTTAAAACTAAGGTTCTTTCAGGGCTGAATTAAGACGATGATGAAGAAGGCATCCATGTTTCTTCATTGATTTATTTCTCTGGACAGTATGAGTGTCATCAATAATGAATAAATCCTGTTTTGCTTGTGTGGTGTTTCAGGTTGGGGCTGAGGATGCATCTGATGCTGATATCAAGGTGGGCCCCTCTACTTTGGCTGAGCCTGGCTTTGTTCTTGTTGGCCAGATGTCCTAAGCATCAGAGCTTATGAGTCTAACAAGGGCACAAATACTTCAGTTGCACAATACACTAGGGTTGTAAACTGCACTTTTTAAAGGTTACCATTTGGATGGGGACAGAGATACCCCTTGTCTGTATTTGTGGAGAGTAGATTGGCTTCTTGGTCTTACTCAGGACTGATCCACCCACCCATCACTTCTGGTCCTGCTCCTTGTAGTTAAACCCCATAGTATATTTGCAAACTCCAAGCACTAGGCCAGTTTTGGGCAATGAAAGTGACTTAATCCTCTGGCTAGCTCTGTTCTGCTGAAGTTTGTGATACCTGGTGGTTTTCATCCCTGCCTGTTGGGAGAATATTCTGAAAGATCCATCACAGTGCCCAGTTTTGAGAAAGACTTTACTTTTCTCCTCCTACCTTTGATGCTTCATTCATTGGCTTCAGATTCAAATCCTGAAGAAGCAGGGGGTGAATTGAGGTATCAGCTTCCAAAGTCTTGATTCTGTATTCTCTGCTTTGTTATGTGGAGAGAATCCTCACAGGAAAAGGTTTATGGTATGTGGAGGGTGACCCAAATGAACCGTGATAAAAATTTGATAAGGTTGTTGGCTGGAGTACAGAGGTTTCTGAAGGGTACTAGTGACATTGAGCCTTCCTGGCTGATAATCGCCAAGTATGTGTGCCCTGGGAGATCACAGAGTTGGTGCTAGGTCAGGCAGAAAGAGAGTCACGTAGATCTGGTATTTTGTGTCTGTTTTTCTCTGCCAGTGGGCTGATGTGTTGGCAACAAATTCTGGCTGTTGTCAGAGATCAGAACATCTGTGCTCCTTTGCAGACAACTTTGGATTTTAAACTATTTGGAGGAAATTGTTCAACTTAGCCTCTCACTCTGCCTCCTCAGTAGACAGCTAAGCCTGGTGCAGAGTATATTTAGGCCTAAGGAAGACGTGGCTAGGAATTCTGCGTTGTGCTTATGCCCTGATATTAGGAGGTTCCAGCTCTGAAATGTCACAGCCAAGTGGGCAGACTGGATGGCTTGGCTGGAAACAGGAACAAAAGATGCCAAGTGAGCTAGGTAATTTGGACTTGGACGTGCCAAGAGAGCCATAAAGACTGGCAGGACTTGAGAGTGGTTCATTCTTGGAAGACATTGCTTTCCTCCTTAGTTACCTAGGTAAGGCTAAATGCTGTTTCAAACAAAAGAAAAAAAAAAGACCCTCTTAGACTAATTACATTCAGCAGAGTATACTACAGAGCAATTAAAAACAAAAGAAAAAGAAAAAATAATCGTTAGCCCTGAGTCACAAACAAGTTAGGAGAACTTGGGGCCTGCCTGATTAGACAGAAGTCAAAATTAGATATCGACAGGTTCTAATTGGTGACAGCATAATTGTCTAATTAGTTATGTTTGACATTATTCTAATGAGCTATCTGTCCTTCTGCCATTAACTGAAGTCAGGGCTGCCAGGATAGGCCAAGAGCTCCTTCTTGGATCTATTCGCTTATTTATTAACACGAGTGAGTCCATTACTGGTTTCATCTGTTCCAATCAGTGTCCTCTTAAGAATTTTATCCAATAAAATGACCCCAAACTATTGATGTAGTGCGAATGGGGCTGTTCAGGGGCATTGCCAACCTGGGGCCTACATTCTACTTGTGTTCCTTGAAGTTGTGGCAAATTCCAAGGTGCCTGGGAAATGTGTGGCTATGGAAAGTGCCATTGGCATAGTGCACTTAGCATTATGTTTGCCACAGCCCCCCAGTGGTCTTGCTAGACAATGGATCTAGGGTTGCAGGGCTTGCAAGAAAATAACACCAAAGTAGTGACAAAAGGAAACAAAAATGACCTAGAGTGAGAATGGCAAGGGCTCAATCATGGAAAGGGTTTTATAAGCTGGATGGCAAATGCACCCCTGTGCCTAGATGATCATATTTAAAATGTGTTTGTCCCTGGCTCAAAGCCTAATAAAACTGCTGTCCTGCTGTTGGCCATGCCAGGACAGCTCTGCTGGGTAAAATCGCTCCGGCTTTTCTAGGAGGCAGTTTGTCCATGTTGGGACTGTGAACTTGGCCTATGTGGTTTCCCCTGTGATCTGTCTAGATGACAGATCCTAGCCTGATGGGGACCCAGCTAGTGTGCTGGTCCATGTACTTTGCCCTCCCTGACCTGAATGCTCTCCTTCCTCCTATTTAATGGGTGAAACCAGAGCACATGCCTCAGAGCTGCTGGTAAGATGACTGGGAGCAAGGTGCAGAAAGTTCCAGGACATAATGTAGTGCCTGGAACTTGGTAAAAGTTTCAAGGGTTTTATCTTGCACTCTGGACAAGGATTTTTGTTTAAAGAGTTTGACTCTGCTTAGCTGTGTGGGAAGAAATGAAAACAGCCTAGTTTTCCAGTGAGAAGTAAATGGAAATGTGATTGTCTTCCTGCATTCAGTTTTAGAGCAATGACTGAAGCATTTTGTGCAAGGGAAGATGCCTATAAGGACAAGCCATGTGGTTTGAAAGAGTGTGGTCTCAGTTCCATAAACGATGAGCAAAATAATATGAAGATGTTAGCATAGTCATATGTGGGTGACAGACGGTCTTTCCTGCATCTAGCCCACAGTGTGCAATTATTAATGACAAAGTAATGATACTGACCCCTACAGTTCAATAGACAAGGAAATCTTAAGTTTGCTGAACTGTTTCTCAGTATAGTCACACAGTATGAGGTTTCTTCCTTGTAACAACTAGGATATAGATAAAAACAGCAACAACACACTTTACCTTTTATTAAAAAGCAATTAAAATAAATCCAACTCGACAGTAAATTAAAGCCCTGGAAATTATTCGCACCTCGCATAGCACAGTCACAGCACTCTTATCTTCTAACACTTCCCTGACTTGGAAGTGCTGCTTATAAATACTCAGTACTTCTCTCTTCCCCATTATTGTAATTTTCTCTTCAGATGTTGATGTTGTGGCAGTATTGGGGCTTGAATTCAGACCCTGGATGCTGTCCCTTAGTGTTCTTGTTCATGGCTGTTACTCTACCCCTTGAGTCGTGCCTTCGATTCTAGAAGTTGTGTTATGGACAGAGGTGGATGGTAGTGGAAAACAGTGAAGTGGACTGTAATTAGAAAAGAATCTTCTCTCTGGAGCACAAATTATGTACATAGTTGCGCATCACTTAACCAATCCAATATTCATCAATCATCCATCATTTGGTGGT